>NW_018020781.1:0-58029 GCF_002006095.1 Pseudomyrmex gracilis | reverse complement strand
TTTTTTTTTTTTTAAATGACAAGCTCGGACGCGAAGGAACTTCACTTCCATCCGACAAGCGTAGCGCAGCGGTAGGATTCCTTCGGCAACCGGTGGACTTTTAATATCTCTGAGCGCGTCGAAAATATAGAGATCCTTTCCCGGACTCTTCTCTCTATTGCTTCCGCGGAACTTTGAGGTCTGATACTTTCGGTTCGCCTCGGGAAAAATTCCGCTCACACATGGTGATAGTGGCCCGCACCTGTTTTGTATGTATACAGGGTGTCTGAAAAATTTTCACAGCCGAAGTATGAAAATAGATGGGAGTCAATCGGAACGGAAAAAAGTTCGTTTGTCATTTTGCAAGATTCGAATTATTTATTGAGATATTAATTATTTAATGCAAGCCACAACGAGCGCGTGAAAAGCGATAGCTCGGACTCGGATGATTTTCAGGTGCACTCTGTTGTGTGAAAATCAGCTGATCGCAAGAAGCTGCGTCACACGCCGCACGCTTGTTTGCTTGCGTGTCTCTCGTTGCTAAAATATTGAATGAGATAAGTCATTTTTTTCGTTACAAATAAAAATTATACACGTTCACAAAATCGGGACTATCGCTTCCTACGCGCTCATTGGCTCATATTAATCAATTAATATCTCAATAGATATTGCGAAAATGATAAATGACTTTTCTGTTCAGATCGACTCAATCTATCTTCACACTTCGGCTGTATCAAAATTTTTCAGACACACTGTATACATGTCCGTCTGTACATATGTGTATGGATGACATAATAAACTTCTCGAGAATCAAAAACGGCATGTTCTTTGTTCTACAACTTCGTTCTTTGCGACTGCCAAATAAAAGAGTTTTTTTTTCTCATGTTTGATAAATAAATAACGTCAAACTACGGTTACTTGTAGCAACAAATGTGACTACGTATTCGGAATAATTATGTTAAAGAGTTACTTTAAAAGTCGTGCCGCGATTTTCGATGGACTTGGATTTTGAGATTCACAGTGGCACGGAAAGAAATTCACGGAATAAAATCCGCAGAAGAGCGTCGGTCTGCTTTTCCACCACACGAAAGCCGTTCGAGCGGCCAACCATACGGATAACAGGCAAAAAATCTACTTCGCAAAAGCGCAATTTATTTTATTGTTACAATATCACCGAGGAGCAAAACAATAATAATCTTAACGCGTTATCGTGACAACGTAACGTTATTTTTTATTTACGAGAATATAAAGTTTTATTTATAATTATTTTTTATTTTTGAATTTGTCACACAATCAGGCTGTATGCGGTATTTAATTTACACGATAAACACACGTACGCGATAAGCATTACGATCATATATTGTAATATAATTATTTTATTAAAATCGAATATTCAACAAAACGTACGCAGGAAAATATGCTGTTTAAGCAATAAACTCAATCAAACATTGAATTCATCTTTTCGTTTATGCATGTTCGTTTTCTCATGTAAAAATACTCGATTAAAAATATCATTTCGGTGTCTATATAAAAACTTGCTTTATAATGATAAAAATAATATTTTGAACAAAATATTTTTTTTATCTGTAACTTGCTGTATTTTTCTTTTACTAAAATTTTTACTATTTATGCTATTTATACTTGTGAGTAAATTTTGTCATTTATATATTATTTATATACTATTTATTTATAGTTTTTATTATTTATACTTTTACACAGAAAAAAATTTTATTATACGAACACCAAGAAAACTTTGCCTACTGAATTTTTTGTTTTGTTGGCAAAGCAACAAAACATTTAATTAGGTTAGTAAATTTAGGTCAGTAAATTTTTCTTGGCTGGCTATATAATAATCTTGTTTGCTATTCCAGCAAAACTTTGTTTTCCGTGCAAATCGACAAATAATAATGTTAATATAAATAATTAGATACAGTTTTTGTTTAAAAATTTGATCGTGCTTTTTCGTGTAAGCAGATCGTTTACTTTTTGAACTTCACTTTGATTTTGTAGTTTGCATTATAAATAAAAGTAACTCGCGACAATTAATCGCTTACGGTCAATTAACGCTTACAAGAACATAATAAGATATTTAAATGTCTTGGGATATATAAAGGTTCGTAAAATACAAGCTCATCTTTCTTGCAAAAGAGCGTGGTTAACTTCAGCTCGGTGGCTTTAGCAGTCTCATTGAGCCGAAACTTCTTTCACCAAGCCAGCCAGGTTATTTAAGTCTTAGGGTCCTTTGATTACTCGCGCATACATCGTTATCTTTGAGAAGCCAGGCCACGTTCGTGCCTGTTTCTCGGCGGTAAAGTGCAACACGCGGACTATCTCTACCATTCCTTTGCGACAGTTGGGTGATTAAGGATAAGGATAAAAAAAAAAAAAAAAAAAACCCCAATATTTACGGAAGTGAATGTGAATCTGAGAATTTTAGATTTGAATTTTATAGATTCTTAATGATGTACTTTTGTGAGATCGCGAGCAAGTTTTTTATTTTGATATTTCTGAAAGTTCGAAATTCGTTGGGTTTTTTGTTATCGGTGTTAAAAAAGCGTTAGAAGCGACCAAAAATTTTTATCGAAATGACAAGCATACCCGCGATATAATTTCGCGCGGTGTACTTTGTTTAATGTTCGTTCGTCTCGAACTAAGCGAGCGCAAACCGGCGCGATGTTGAAAGAACAATCAGCCGCAAGAAGACTGGCATTTACCTGGACAAACAGAGACAAGTCGTCTCCCAGCAGCATGTCCCTGCAGACGTCCTTGGCTGTAGTGTCTAGAGTAAGATATACGAGGCTGCTCTCGATACCGGTGTGTATTCTCACCCATCCGCTTCCTTTGCCAACGTCCACCCCGACTCCCGAGTCCCAAGAGGAATTGAAGGTATCCGGTAGGTTAGCGTCCTTCAAGCTTTTCGCGCTCGAAAGGCTCCGACTCTGTATAGAATCCGTGCTGAAACTGCCGTCCTTATCCTCGTTGCTGACGTCCCCGGACGTCGGCTGCGTCTTTTCGCTATCGAATCTGTCGATCGTCTCATCCAGCTTCTCCAGAATCTCGCTCTCCAAGATCTTCTCGTCCATCACGAGTGGATCTCCGTTCTTCCTCGGCGTCGATTTGGCGTCGTCTTTCCGCAATTCGAATCGATCGATCTCGGGAATGTTATCCTTTGCATTCACCTTTGCGTCTTTATTCTTCGGTTCGTTGTTATACAAATCGCAATTCTCGGGATAGAATTTGGAACTCTCCAAATAATCTTCGGTATTTAATTCAATCTGATTTACGTCTTCGCTCCCGTAAAATATCGAACTTTCTTCCAGCAACTGTTGTCTCGTATTTTTTGCGCTTATCGATAACGTCGATCTTTCGCTCGCTCGACAGGAAACATTCTCCTTGGTTGACATGCTAAAATTTGTATTTTCGCAAACGATTCTCCGATCGGATTTATTTTTAACCCTCGGATCGGAGTTCTCCGTCTCCGCTCGATCCTCCACGCTGCTGATCTTCTTCTCGCAACAATTTTTCGACAAGTTCGACTTACCGAGATTATTTCCTCGTCTGAGAGAATTCTTTTTGCAAGTATCGCGACCGGGAACATCTTGTTTGAGAATATTCTGATTCTTTCGGTCGCTCGTTCTAGAACTTGTCTTGTTCTTTCTTTTGATTTCTGCGTAAATGTGTTCCTCACCGTCGGTTCTGTCTTTGGCGCAGCTTTTCGCTTGCTCTTTCGCGCTCTTGACGCGCTTCGATCTCTGCTGAAACCTTTCGTAGTTGGCCAAGATTTTCTGATTAAGCTCGTGAATTAGTTCCAAACGTTTGGCGATAGAATTGCCGGGTTTATCTTCGTTCCATGTTCTAGCTGTATTGATATTGTCCTTTCTAAGCGCGTCCTGTCGCTTCTGTTTTCTTGTCGCGGAACTGGGAATACCAATTTCGTACTTCGAATCGCTCTTGAGAACGTTACCGTTAGCTTTATCGATCCCGATTGTGCCGCGATACTTCCGATCGATATTCACGGGGGGGAAACCAGACACGTTCATTAGCTCCAACGTCGGTTTGGATAACAATGAAGACTTGGCCTCGCGATTCCGTTCCGAAGGGCATTCGTTGATTTTCGCTCTACCATCCGCCGTCTCTCTTTTGCGATTCTCACTGAATTCGATGCCTTTTCTGCCATCGGGACGAACTGCCAATCCAATACTGGAGCCGCTGCTTAAACTGATCCTTTCGTTCATCTCCCAATTCATCGGTAGTCCGCTTGCGGTGTTGTCTTCGTCGACGCTTTTGCCCGTCTCTGCAGGACGCGGACGGAGTTTCTGATTAAGATCCTGGCCCAAATGAAGAGAGCCCTTCGGAAGATTCGTGGTTGCTCGTTGCCTTAATCCTCTGGTGGACGACAAACGGCGGGATCTTCGTAGCTTCACAGATGACGAAGGAGCGATCGCTTGATTGTTGGTTGCGCTTGCGATCAGCATTTTAGAATTCGAGAATTTTTTTCACCAATCGGGAGAACAGATATTTGTTTGTTAAATTAACACAAAAAGCGCTAGATCGTGTTCATTCGTGTTGATGCTGTTGACGCCTTGCATTTTGCAGTTTTTAAAAATTTTATTATTTGACGAAATAATAAACAAGTTCGTCGTGTTTTTAACACTGATCGCACTTGTTAAAGTTTTTCGCGTGATATATATTGACACAAACGAACGATGTCGATATCACGAAATTGACGGGATCAGGGTAATAGGCTGTGCGTATTGCAGAATAGCAAAATTTCGACATGACGGAAATAGGATCGCGACAGATCGTTGAGTAAATGATTACACTAATACACTACGGTGAATGTATTGCTGTCATTTTTTACGTACGAGGGAAATTGTACAAAATATCACGCTTCGATGCTCGTTTCTGCAACGCACGACGCGTCTCGTGCGTGCGTTACACGATTGTAATCGATACGGCGATTCTTTTTCTGTGTTGTATTATATACGCGCATTTGATATTTTCGTATAATACACGAAGTATATGTATATATTTTGTTTTTCTAACAAATATATAAATTAGGCGAATTGTAAGTAGGATAAGTCGGCGACTGAGTTAGCAAGTAAGTTAGTAAGTAAGTTAGATGTTAAGGTTTTTTTTGTATATAATTTTGTAACCCTGAGGGGAACCAGTAATAAATTCTATTCTATTCTATTCTATTCTATAAATTAGGCGAATTATACACGGCTAATTGTGTATAAGCTATATATAAAAAAAATATTAATTATATATATATAAGAAAAATAATAAAACCAGTATAAAAGAGCCAAGCCTGATTGTACGTGCTATAAATGTTTATAGAGTAACTGCGTTTTATGATATAACCCGAAAAAATAATTTATAAATAGTATTTATAAATTAAAAATAATTTATAAATAGTATTTATATACAATGTTAAAAACAAGTGAACTTTATCAATAAATATGTTATACTAAATACGTTATAAAAAATACGTTATACTAAATACGTTATAATAAGTATGTTATACTGTTTTTTATTATTAAAAAAAATCATCTTTATACTATAGAAAAAAAGTTGAAAAAATTCTTGCATTTTTTTCATATATTCCATAAAAGTGGGTTATATGGTCATGTACGGATATATACGACTTATAAAAACAATCCTAAAACTACATTTTCTTTCTTCCAATGACATTTTTTGGTATTTACTTACGTAAAACACATTGAAACATTATGTATTATTAATAAATAATAGGCAAGGGATTGACAACAATGCGTGAAAAGAATGTGTGTGTGCTGAGGTTTAACTCCCTGGATGATATGATAGTACTACGCGTATCACGCGCAAACACTGTATTACGCACATATCTCGCACGTTAAACTCGCCGTATATTTCAAACTGGTGGAATATATGACATCTCTCTAGCTGGATAAAGAGTGCGAGAGCTACGTGCTTGTAATTTGCTATAACTCTTTTATATCCTTTCTACAATTACATATTTCCTTTTATATCTTTTCTGCAATTACATATTTTATATATCCTTTCTACAATTACATTACCTCTTTCTACAATTATATATCGCACAATAATCACTAAACTTGTTTAGAAATCTTGTAGTAATCATTTTACAACAAATCGACTAAGAGTGACGATGGTGTTTTGTTAATAGTAAACAATAAAAAGTCGAAATCACAACACAATACTAATGTGATAAAGGCATGTAACAAAGATGATTGCGCGATAAACTGTCTCTTTTCTTTCTATGCGACATAAAAACTCGGATGCGCATAAAACTCCAAAGTCCCGAAGTTATTTTATAGATTTTTTAATTGAAAATTGAATTCAAAATATTCACACAAAATGAATATTAATTAATTTACTTTTAAAAAAATATTTCGCTTATAGAGTTTTTTCTTATTTTTGAGTTTTGACACGTGGATAAACAGAATATTTCTAGATAAAAACGTCGATTCCCCAAAGATTGATAACAAGTATCGAGTTCTCTTTTAAATAACACCGTTGAGAAGAGACGCACATCTCTCGCGTAGGTGAATTATTTATGTCTCACACCGAGAGCTTTTACGATAAATCTGTCTCGTCGAGACGTGACATCCAGCCGATCGCGGGACGACGACGACGACGACGACGACTCGACGCACGTCGCGTCACGTTGCGCGCTCGCGGCGCGCCGTCAACCGATCAGAGAATTCGATCCCGGCAGGGGAATTACCTTTCAGACACCAGACCGGAGCGAAATACATAACCGTGAAACGTGTGAAAGTAATCCGCGGGTAACGGCCAGAACGAAGGGCGAGAAAGAAGACGCGAATACGTGTTGCACTTGCGGCTTCGAATCACGTAGCCCGTGCTTTCTATTTATCTATCGTCCCGAAAAGGAATTCGTCTTGAGTTTATCGCGGACTTTCGCCGGAAAAATTGATACCGAGAGAGAGATTCATTGATTGATTTTATGTGTGTGTGTGTGTGTGATTACGGTTTAGTGTTTAAACGCTCTGGAAAAAATTTCCACAAGAGCGCGACATAGGCAGAAAAGAAACAAAACAATCTAAACACGCGATAGTGCATCAGAGAAAAGATAAAAGTGAGTATATAAACATAAAATTATAAATTTTTTAAACTGAGCTGTCCTTTGGTTCGTAATGAAAATTTCAAATTGGTGTGTGTGTGTGTGTGTGTGTGTGTGTGAAATGGACCGTTCGAACCGGATGCAGGATGTTGCGCAAAAAATTTTGACGAAATGATTACTCTTCAAACGTTTCGACTTTTATTTGTTCAAAGTCATCTTCTCAGTGGAAATTTTTAAATTAACATTGCTTAATGACGATATGGTTGTAAATTTTAATAAGAAGAAATTTTTATAAAATGTGCGTTGTTGATGTAAGAGTATTCGTCGATGCTAACTGATATAAAAAATTATAAGAAAATGTAAGATATTATTAAAAGAAAATTAAGATATACACAAAAACAGAAAGAGAGGGAGAAAAAGAGAGGAAAGAGAGAAGGTAAGAGCTTCCTTTCTCACGAAATGCGAGTTTCCGGGGCGTGTCGCGGCATTATGCTCCGTATAAATTGAGCGACAAGGGTGTGGTGGAGGGTTTGAATCGTGCCGTTGTCGATCAACGGCAGACTCGCGCGCGCGAACCAATCTGAATCGCGAATGCAACGCGAAGAAAGAACTGGAAAATGAGGTGTCTTTTTTCGTAACGAAATCTCGCGACTCGCGGTGATAATGTGAAACGCGACTAACTTGAATCGAGAGAGGATGCTCGGCGTCTGCAATTTCGATAGTGTTGTTTTGATTGGAAATTAGCTGTGCAGCAGTTGTAAATCAGACTCACACACACGTACACACACATACAATCTTGTTAACGGAAACAAATATTAGTCAACTATACCTGTGTGAATAATCATTAACGGTAATACCATAGATAGGCTATTTGTCAGCGAAGCACTGACCGCGACGATTCCCATCGAGTCGTCTGACACTATTATCGAACAAATATTTCTAGTTAACAGAATACGGTGCAACGATCGATATCCATTATCTGTTCGAAAAGGAAAACCGAAATTGACATATCACGAGAGAGAGAGAGAGAGAGAGAGAGAGAGGAGGAGGAGGGAGAGAGAGAAAGAGAGAGAGGAAGCAAAGTGATGTTTTTCTCGAAATTTGCCCCCTATTTATCCCCTTGAGAAATGCACGTGAATTATTTACATAAATGTTCTTTTGAATAATTCACACATAATTTCACGCGTGTCTTTATATCTTTCCTATACTTATATATATTTGAAATATTGAAATCAAATACACATATTTTTCACGTGAAATAATGAATCAATAATGTAGAAATTGTCGCGAAATAGTTTTTCTTGATTTTATTTTTTGTAAACATTGATCTTCGAAATTGTTTGCGCGATAAATGAAAAATCTGCTCGGATTAATATTTGCTTCAACGTTTGATTAAAAAAACAAAATGCTTCTTCGTTGACACTGACTCTCTTTCTCTCTCTCTCTCTCTCTCTCTTTTTGTACAATATGAAAGAGACAGAGAGAGAATCACCAAACTTTATTTTTTTCTTAACTCACACCATTAAACGCACTGCAATTCACTTCAATTCAGTTTCTCATCACTTAACAGTTCTATTTGCGCTTCGTATGCCGAAGCACAAATCCATCGATCGATTCGAATAGTTACCGGAAAGCTGTACAAACGCGCGCGAAAGGATTTCGGAAACCTGACTCGTACGTTCCGAGCTTTTGTTTGCCAAGCACCACCACCGCCGCGGCAGTGGATTAATAATCTTTAATCTTCGCACTAATATAATAATTCACTTTATTAATTCCACAAGAGAGAAATTCAATCGCAAAACGAGACACGTCGATTCACGAGGTAGTCATCACGGACACTGACCAGAGTTCACACAATTGTAGTATCGCACCCGGCATCATGAATACATCGACGTGCCACCTGTCTCTCTTTCTACCTGTTGGCCACGGAAGGATAAAAACGGAAGAGATAAAGAGAGAAGAAGAGAGTCCAAGTGGAGGGAGGAGAGAGAGAAAGAAAGAGAGAGAGACAGAGAGAAAGGTCTCTCCTTCGCACGTGTTTGCGTCACATGTGTGGCTTGTAGAGAAAGAGAAGGATAGATTGATATGGTGTGTCCTCCCAAGCCGGCTGGCCCTGGTCGGGAGAAACCAATGGCAGCAGAATGATGTACTTCCGCTCTTGATGCCGCTTCGCTCGGTGAATAGTTCAAGAGAATGATTGAATTTCGGATATGTCCGGGAAGACTTGACAATCGAAGATTGCAAGGACGGGGTGTCCTCTGTCGAGATATTCCGAGACGCGCGCGACGAAGTTATTCTGATTCTTGAATATGAAATCTCGAACATGCAATTCTCTCGCGCGTATTCGAAAATTTCGAAATTTCTCATCTCATCAAACGAATCCAAAATTCACAATTATCACGCAAATCGATTGATTGATACAATCGATAAATTTTAACCGACACCATTGTTTCAATTTGTCAATTTCAATTTTTTTTATTTTGCCGATATTTAAATTGACTTGTTATTCCATTTATCAATTTTGTTTTTGCGCGAGAATAAATTGTCGCTTTTGTTACAAACTCGCTTTTTTTTTTACAGTGCACAATCTGTCACGCAAGCGCGGCAACATTCAAATTTGCGGAACGTTTCACGAGCACGGTGCATTGTTGCCGGAGGCGGTTTAGGAGCGTCACGCTGGAACGTAACTCGACACGAAGGAGGCCATTCCCACGCGTCCCTTTCGGCTCCCTTTCTCGGCAAGCAAAGCAAGCGTATCCACCCTTTCATCTCAGGAAGCGGTCGCATGGGCGAGCCTTGCGTGTGTGTTACGTGCGGTCACCGAAAAACGTGTCCACCTCGGTCAAACGATTCGCGTGTAGTCTCGCGTACGACTATAACTCCGCCGCAATGTGTTGTTTTGCAGTACGTGTGTTACGGTAGTACGGAGTGTTTATGCCAAGCGGTAAAAACTTGCGATGTGACACACGCTAAGAATTATTGTGAGAAAAATTATAATTGAATTAAAAATTATAATTAAATTTAAAAATCGAATTAAAATGTGTGGCAATTTTTGCGCTTGAAAAAATATTTTTTCACGTAACGTCCACGCGCTTGCGGCTCTCACTCGGCGGCTCTCATTATTTTTCTCACACGGGAAAAATTAATTGTCGTCAATATAATGACGAAAGATGTGAAGAAATCACGATGAGAATTATTATTGGGAAACAAAATTATATTCCTGTGCGAGAGATTTGCAAAAAAAAAAAATAAACAAAGAATTTTTCATTAAATTAGAGATCACTCTGGGATCTTATAATAATCCGCCGTTAAAATGAACACGCGCGGTGTTCTCGAAGATTATCTACATAACGCGCAACGCGCCGCGCGCTGTTGCGTCGAATATTCAAGAGTATTCACAACGACATCCCTGCCGGCGAATAAAGAAAGACGTCTTTTGTTCCTCGCGAGAATTTGTATCGAGACTACCCTGTCTCCAAAGAGGAACTAACAATGAGACGAGTCTAGCACCACTTGTACATCCCGATCTTCTCAGAGTGTAAACCCTCATCAACGTGGGTTATCCTCGTCTCTTTCTCTTCCCATCGTGATATCACTCTCTTTTCTCCGTTGTCTGCCATCCCTATCGCGATTTTCTCTCTCTCATGCCGTTAATTACAAACGAAGCCACTTAAAGCTGATGAGCCTAAATGGCCCAGCACCGAAACCGCGCATCCCTTAAAACCGTTCGCGACACAATAGCGTCGACTGCCATCATATCTCAGCCCGAAGACTATACATAAATTACTTGTCGTGGATTACGAGTGCTTTATTGCACGAGACAGGTAGTTATTATTAGATTGAATTGTCGGATGAAGCAGTGCTTTTGAAATTAATAGAATGTCGTGTTGTAAATTGTGCTATAAATATAGAAATGTAAAATATAATATAGAAATGTAAAATATAATATAAAATGTAAAATATGATAAGCATGTGTGTGTGTGTGTGTGTGAATTAAATCGATTCGAAGCAAATGTATATTCCGTTAAAAACCCTTGACAATGTTTATCTCTTTGCGGTCGTTTGTTGTAAATATCTATATGTAAATAAACGTTCGAGACTCTCCGTATTGTTACTTTTCAACACTTTGTTGACTGTTTTTTGATGTTTGTCAAGTGCGTTTGATGTGACGGCTCCTTGCGCAGTAAGAAGAGAAAATTTTGAAAAAAACACATCGGAGGTTTCTTCGACGAAGCGATTTGTGAGACACAGTCGGGCGGCGCTACGCAAACAATCGTGAACATGTTATAAAATTCACTTGTAATAAATACAACGCTTATTCAAAACAAAGTCTGTGCAAAATTTACACTCTTGTTTATTCACTTTCTTCACATATAAAATTTTGAGAATAAACATTTAAAGAATATTTATCTTCATATGTACAGTGCACAACAAAAAATCGTCCATATCCGTTAAAATGAGATAATAATTTTTTACACATTATTAATTTTTTCATGTGTTAGATTTATGTCAATTTCATAACTTAACATTCTGTACATGTCACTTAAAAAATATGGAATATTATTTTGAGTGCTTTTAACACAATTATTTCAATTAATCTACATGTCTCAATTCAACATTAAAAAAAAAAGTAAAATAAATTCTAAAATAATTATGAACTTTGACACACACACACACACACACAAAACTTTAAATCAAATTTACTAAAATCAAAATTAAATCTTTACACACAAAATAATATATCAATAATATTTCCAAAAAATGAATATCTTTTCTAATTACATTTATTGCATATAACGTGTTTTACGTGTCGCATATGCGCGTAAGTGTACTTACAAAGAACATTTAGGTTTTTAATGATATATAGATGAGAGCCAATACGAAGAAGAGAACTGGATGATCGTGTACATTAACAAACTTTTATTTAACCCTCTATGGGCCCATGTAACTTTCAAGTCACAAGCT
The DNA here is from genome assembly GCF_002006095.1 of Pseudomyrmex gracilis. NCBI lineage: Eukaryota > Metazoa > Arthropoda > Insecta > Hymenoptera > Formicidae > Pseudomyrmex > Pseudomyrmex gracilis. The sequence goes on along the minus strand of NW_018020781.1, from coordinate 45,998 downwards.
AATATATCCACATTTTACCAAATAGTTTTAGTTTTTTTCACAAGATGATGTATACGTCTTAATTATATAATGCCTCTGAAATAACAAATAACAATATTGATGACGGTTGGCATCAACCTGAAATGTCAAAATAAATACCTTGCAAATTGATCTGCAGATAGAAACCAAAGGGAAATTCGGCCCATAGAAGGTTAATTAAAGCCAAACGTTTAGATCTTATATTAGATCTTCCTCAGTGCCAGAATATTTCGAGGTTAGCACAAACACTCTCAGCGTTTTTGTCAAAGTGTTTAGCTACACATATGTGAATCTCAGTTTTCATTTACTATACAGGACGATATTATTCTTCGCGGCAAGTAAAAAACTTTTTTTAAAATCATTTTTCATATTTAATTTGTGTCTTATCGCTATTCAACAATAATTTTCTTTTTTCCTCATAAAGACATCATGTAAGAAGTTTCTCGTTCGACTGTTTTTTTTCTTTGACTGTTAACACAGATGCGCATTTTCTGCTACTCTCGAAATATTCTGAGAAAAACCTAATATAAGATCGAAATGTTTGGTTTTAATTAAATAAAAGTTTGTTAATGTACACAATCATCCAATTTTCTACCTCGTTTCATTCTAATTAAATTTAACAATAATAATTTTGACGATCTCATTGAGAGCCTTACGCTGGATGTTTGTTGCGAAATGAATATATATATGTATATATATTCATATTTCTCTTTATGTAAATTATCACACATGAAATTTGAATTGAAATTTCAATTCTTAATTTCATATAAGATTCTATATTTGCATTTCGTATATGATAAATACCCATATATCCTCCTGTCTAATTTTAAAATATTGCGAAAATAAAACACTTAGGACGCGAGACCACTGGACCGGTCTCTAGTTTTTAATTATTTTATGTTATTTGTTCATCACACTTAAAGCCAAAATAACAAATAATGAATGTAAAGTATCGAGTCAATTACTTAACATTAGTTTGTCAATAAGTAACACATGACGAGTAAATTAATTTAATATTTTTTACATGTTTCAAGATGTCCGCTCAAATTAAAATTAACATTTTTTTCTTACTGTGTATATAAGAGAAACAAAGTACTTTCGCATGTTACTTAAAATTCTGCTTTACAAGAGAGTCGTCTACGTCTCAATTCGTGTGTGTACACGGACAACGTCCTGCGGGCAAAAGAACACAGAACGAGGAACGAGGAACATCATTCTCCCGGCGGGAAAGCTTGGCGCATTTAGCACGGAAGTTAAATCGACACGATTTCAATCGTCGCGAGCGACGTTCAGTTCGCCGCGAATCGAAGGTTGTCGATGTGTATAATCCAGTCCTGACATCGCCTAATCGCCTCTTGAAATTTCCCACCGTGATCCCACTTGACCTTCTTTCGACCACCCTCGTAATCCGTCCGAGCGTGCGCGCGCGCGAACGCGCGAGAACCAACAGTGGCCGATATCTAATCGATCGCCGGACTCCCTCGATGCTCGTGCTCGATCTCTCGATTCTACGACTCGGCCCGATTTACCTATTACCGTTCGTGAAATATTGGCAAACTCCGCGGCTAGATTAACGAACTCGTGATTTATCGGTCCCTTTTTGGCCGCTTCGCTTCGCTCGATTAATGAGAATTTCGCGACGGCCACTTGTCGACCTCGATATTTACGACGATGACTTATCGACGTTTGAAAATCATCCCCGTTCCTCCTCCCGCCGCTCCTTAGAAGTTTCGACAACTCCAGTTTCGACGTAACATAAAAGTATAATAATTTTGCAAACTGTGCGAACATTTTTTATCAAATCATAATTAATTGAAAGGAGAAGAGACAGCGCTTTGAAAGTGAATATAAGTGAAAGAAACATTTTTTGTTTTTTAGTTTTGAAGCGACACAATTGTATCTTGATTTTAGATTTTAATTTTAAAGCAAAAAAATTATAAATATCGTATTGTTACATAGATAAATTATCGAATTTACGTAGGGTAAATGGGGGTATTATGGCCATACGGAAAAGATGGCTATAGACTGTAATTTCACCAATAATTGTTTAATAGTGCATTTTTGTAACCATTCTTAAAGATAATCAGTATTTACAGTAGTTTATGTGCGTACATTATTTAAAATAACAATATTGTGAAAATTATATAATGTTTTTACTTTCGATTGCCTGCAAAGTTTTACGTATGTCCACTAAAAGCTGCTGTAACGTCGAATAAATTATAGTTAAACTGCTCTAATCAATATTACATACGTGATAAAGTCACATAAATTATAATGTAACCAATAATTTGTGTATTTTCATTTTCATTATTTATTTATAAATACTATGTTATCTTTTTCTCACATTTCGGGAAAGATGGCCCATTTTTTTAAAAAAAGTTACATATAATTATATATATATATTTTTTTTTATGAGTAGTATAATCTACAATGTATTTAATCATCGAAATAAAAATGTTTTTTTTGCTAATTGTTTTTATAGTTAAATTAAGTTACGTTTCATGATTAAAAAATACTGTGCATGAAAGCATTAACAACAATATGTAATAATCTTTTACGTACAATAAATATATTGTATATTCAACATATAATTACTAAATATATAATTAAATTACATAATTATAAGGTTTACTTATATCTTTTACAAAGAAAACATGTATGGCCATCTTTCCCTTAAAAGTTGGGTAAGACGGCCAATGTATACATTTTAATATTTTATATAATATTAAATTTCTGTTGAGTGTTTCCTCTTTAATTTCGATAGTTATTATTACTTTAAGCTTCGGTAAAGTAAAATAAAAAAACAATATTAAAACATAACAAAAATAAAGGTCTGTTTTTTGCATTTAAAAAAAACTGTGGCCATCTTACCCGGGTTTACTCTATATATAGATGGAAGAAATAATATCTATACGTATTTTCAACAAACTAATGCTAGATACGTGCATGCGCGTTAATTTGTTTACAAGAGAAAGAGAACACTTTTAGAAACTGAAGAAACATACTTACTGTACATCAAACTATAATACGGATACGTACGTAGTAGATTGCATAAATACAGAAAATATGTAATACAGAATATGTAATACAGAAAATATGTAAATAGTCAATAGAAGCTGTATAAAAAGGAAATACGGCGTAAGAAAATGGCGGGAGATGGTTTCTTCTATAAGAGGAGAGAGAAATGCAGTTCTCTCGTATCTTTCGATGTCAAACTTCAGCCGTGCCGGTTTCAGAATTCCTTTTCAGATTATAACGACCCACTTAACAATTCCGATTTTATTAAGAACCTCCGCGGAAACGAGAAGTCGAGCTTCTCCGGACCGTAACGGAAAGAGGGGAAGAGGATGGAAGAAATGGGATAAATGGAAGAATAGCGGTCGGTACTATGATAATTAAAACGGAAAATTATGAGACGTAAATCGAGAACTGGAAGTTCGTCGATGACAACGTCGCCCCCCCCCCCCCGCCGGTATTCTTTCTGCGTGCGAAGGATTTTAATGCGTAATGTAATTGTGAACGTCTTTAATGAACGGGCGTAAATTCACCGGAGAAAAACCAGGACTTTATTCTCCTTCATTATTAAATAAAATAATCACTAAATTAAATTGCGAGGAATAATTCCTCTTTTTAAAACTTTTGCTGGCTTCTTGAGCGCAGTTTATCAAACTCGTTTTCACGTCGTCGAACTTTTGCCAACAATTATTAACACTCTTGTATAACAGCGCGAAGTTTAATCAAAACTACGCAATTATGAGTTTGAGACGAGAAATATAGAAAGAAAGAGAGTGAGATAGAGAGAGAGAGAAAGAGAGAAAGAGAGTGTGTGTGTGTGTGTTCGTTAAACAAAAATTCGTTCAAAACTTATATATAATATAATAGTAAACAATCTAGATTCTCTCAAAATCCAATCATCGTGAATAGCACAAACTCCGACAAATCCGCGGGTACGTCGGATGTATCGGCGCGTCGAGGCTTTCATCCCTGATGACAGTAATGTCCGCAAATCCTCTGCAAAAACATGATTCATATGTATATAGCGAGATACATTGTCGTTGTTTTCGATATTGCGTTATATATCACTTTATCTTTATCCGCGTATACACACTGGTTACCAGCTTACTCACAAAATGATTTATCGAATGTTCACTTCGCTACTCGCGCGCGGCGCAGCATTTACAAATTTTGCATACTCGGAATAAAAAAAAAATAAAAAAAAATCAAATACAGCAAATAATAACGAAATGTAGTAAATAATAATCAAATAAATTATAGTCGCGCGGTGTGGAAAGAATACGTATACGTTATGATATACAAAGTATATTTTTTTGCTAACAAATAGCACACAGTAAAAATATCTCTTCTCTCTGTAACAACAAAACATTGCTCTAATGTCTCTTTGTTTATATAAATTAATCGATCGGTGTGTCTTTCGCTTAGTTTACACGCGAAAATGAAAATTACGACGTAACACCTGTCGTCTGTCGCGAGCGAGGATACGATATGACCGTTCGAGAACAGCGCCGGGCAATTCGTTTCACTCTCGACGCTCGCGAGTTTAGAGATTCCGACGACGTCTCTAAGGATATTGCCTTTCGTAGTCCGTCACGCGCGACACCGTGCGCATAGCAAAAACGCGAACTGCTGTCGGTTTAGGAATACCTGAGTGAGGGACGCTAACGTGAGCGGATCCGAAAGAAATGTCAAGAGGAGTCAAACGACGCGGAAAGCCTTGCCGAGGCTATCGCTCTTTCTATGGATCATCGAGTGTACAAGATACTGGGTGTTTCTGAACTCAGTGCCAGAACTGGGGGGGATAGAGCGATTTTAGCACGTAAAAACTAGTCGAAAATGTTTAACAAACACATGTGTCCGAGTCCGATAACGGAGTTATTGAAGTTGCTTTTGTGAGAAAACAATGAATTGAAACAAACGTTTAATGTTTTCTTTATTCTGATTAAACTTGACAAAAAGAGCTCAAAAATTGCTCCGTCGACTTCGACACATTTTCTACACTGAGTTCAATGAGAGAAGATAATCGGAACAGAGAGACGCAAACTCGTCCCCGTTTCGCGCATCTCTTCCCTACCAGAAATTCCCTCCACTCCACAGCTATTGGCTGGTCCCGCGCGCAAGCTTAAAGCTACTCACTTTGCCAATATGAATATTTGAAATTAACGGCTATATAGAGCCGGTGCAGGATGTTGTGCAATAAATAAATGTACTCAGTTATGAATTCGAAAACGTTTTGGCTATATTTTTAGCCCTTATCAATTGAATCTTTTAACACAATGATACACGGTAACAAGTAAATCTTAAATTAGTCACTATACACATGGATGTTACATACATTAACTACTGACCTTAATAGAATCCTACACTGAGAAAAAAAAGTTGTTGAAGTAACAAAATAGTATTTGATTCAACTATATGCAGCGGTCACGGGCTGTCAATGAAATATTGATTAATGTAAGAAGATATCATGTTTCAATAGATATAATAATTAGGTTATACCGAAAGACAATTTAATTGTTTTTTAACCAAATTATAATTTGCTTAAATACAGGTAACTTTGAATGTACAACACAATATTTTGTCTGCTTATAAAAATAAGCAGTTTGATTAGATGAAATACTTAGTACAAAGAAATTCAGATTTATATTCAATTAAAGTAAATGAGAATTGCCTATTTCATCTTTTTTAACAGTATCTTTTATTTGAAATTATCACAACTTATGTTCGACAAAACAATTCATGGTTTAGTGAATTAAATATGTTCATTACCACTATTGTTAATTCAACTTATACGAATTTGTTATCTTTATTACCATATGCTTGAATTAAAAAAAACAAGATATTTCAGTTAAAGAATCTTTTAAGGCTCCGAAGTTTCCAAACTAATAAATATATATTCGGTCATGAGAGCCGTTCGCTAGGTGTTGTGCGGAAATTATACGTGTATATATATACATATATACGTGTTCACGTGTAAATTTTTACACGTGAAATTCGAATTGTAATAACAATTCTAAAATTCATATAGGATGCTATACTTGCATCTCGTATATGAGAAATCCCAAATACCCCCCTAATTGAAATTAAATTTATATTGCGAAAAAAACCCTAGATATTTCAGATAACAAACTGAAACTCAATTAAACGCATTTAGTTGAGATAATAGTATTTTTTTCTCAGTGTACTCACTTTGCCAGTTTTTCTTTCTGTATGCGTATCTATATCGATTATCTTTTCTCATTGAACTCGGTGTAGCAGAATATTATAAATTGACAAACAACAGGTTTTATTCGTTATTGAGTAATGTTAGAGAAATTGAATATTCCTCGCGGTAATAGATATTCACATGGCATATCCCGGCGCGGGATATGTTACTTTAAGCAGAACACATTTAAACCCGATAATGTACATAGACGCATTGTATAGAAAGCACATATGTCCGAGGATTAATTAACATCAGCTCGGTAATGAGAAGCCTTGTATTAAAGTTTTGCCGTACATTACACACGTATAACATATGTATGTTATTATTAGACAGGTAAAATCTTATTAGATACAATAATCTCGGCAGTCTGTGCGCACATAATGAAATCAACGTGTAATTTTCTTCTCCCCTTTCTCTTGCGCGTTTAAATTTTAAACCAAATACATCGCACTTAACGTTGGATTTAACGCCGCGTCTCGTAATCCCGCTAATCTCAATTTAATGAGAAGGTAATTTCGCACGCTCGGAGCTATCGACGTTTATGCCCTGTCGTGTGGAGATCAAGCATCCACTAGTCGTTAGTACAATGCGGGAGTTACATCCAATGTCTGCCGGCACGGTCTCGTTTTAATCTGATCCTACTTGGTTTACACGGTGGCGAGTCGAACTTAATCCGGATCCGACTCGATTCGAGAACATGACTCGTTGCCGAAGATGCGATTTCTGACCGTAGAGAGCATCAGAATCGAGAGTATTATCCGTAAATAAATACACAGCTCAGAATCTGTCTCTTAGAAATTGTTTAAAACGCGCGTATCAATTTCTCAAAACAATCGTAGATTTTATTTTATCGACTGTGTGTTACGTGATTCTTTCCGCTTAAATTTGGATTAATTTATATTATATTTATAATATTATATTACTTTTTGCGTTTTTAATAAAATATATTACTTTTTGCGTTTTTAATAAAATATTATTATTATTATTATTATTATTTGTCCGTTTTGTTGTAAATGTAAGAATGTAAAAGATGTAAAATGTGATATGTATGTAACAAGCATGTTCGCGTGAGTCGCATCGACTCTAAAAAATCTCTGTTTGACGGTGTCTATTTCTTTGAGACAACAGTCGTTGTTAAATAAATACTATTGTCTGTAAATAGACGCGCGTTTGAGATTTTCTGAATTTCTCTCTTTCTGAATTCTTATCTTTTATTGTTATTTGACACTTTTGTTTTCGATGTTTGTCAGGCAACATAACGGCTTTTGATTTAACGGCAAAAAGAACGGGACTTTCGAAAGGACATATTGAAGATTTCTTCGATGAACAACTTGCGACGCACACTGCAAGTCAGTCACCAGTCGTCGCTAGACGCTCACAGTATTGTAATCTACATACAGACACACACACACACACACACACATCGCAAAATTAATTCTTGTCTTATCCACATTTCCTCTTACATAAAAAAAATGATTTGGACATCTTGGAAATTCGCGTTTTGCGTCTTGCGCAAAACGAACGAGACAGTCTTTCATACGACACCATCAATCTCGGTTTTCACCAGCTGCTATTGCTCTTAAAGATCAATAAGGATCGTTTTTACGGCACCTAACTCTAATTTGCATTTCGCCAGAACGGAAGCGCAGGAATGAGGGTTTCGTTACCAATCAAGGCCTCGTTAGGAATTAATTGGAACGAACGTCCTCGCATATTCGCGGCTGGTCGCATGGTACGTTTTAATTTTATGCGAATGATAGGAGGAGAAATCCGTAAAATCCAATATAGCGCGAGAATCTCTAATTGCATTTATTACCGCTAATAAAAGTGCAGCGAAGTCGACGATATATATACGCAAATAGGAATGTGTGTATTATTATTTTATCTCAAGTTTTTAATTGAAATGCATCATTTACGTAATCTTTCGTAATCTCAAACGCCAATGCGTATATACGTAAATAAGAAATAAATTTTGGAATTAACGTAAGACGAAATGTGATTAATAATAAAGATTAACGAGGAGGAGAAAATAATTAATAATAATTTTGCGAATAATAATAAGCCGATTTATGTTAACAACAATCATAATATTGTATTTCATAAAGATTATGGAATCACGAGCAATTATACTGGTAAATGAATTGATGTGTATTAATGCTGTGTAAATGCAACATTCATTTAATCCACTGTTTGCGTATCTACAGTTGCGATGACTCAAATTATTTAGATCACTTTTTTTTTTTTTTGCTTCATGAATATTGATTGTATCAAAAAGTAGTTTCAAAATAAAATTGCGCAACGAGAACCGTATGCGCGTTGTGTGTTACAATACACACGTGTAAATAAATAAATTTGCACACGGTAGAATTGTTCTTAACGTTAAATTATTTATTACGCGCTTGCAATAAATTACTTGATTTTCTTCCGAAATCAGTAACCACTGACACACATAGATAACGAGGCGCCATTTCATATATACGAAATCGATGCGATAGCGAATCAAACGCGGCGTCGTGCATATCTACTAACTGCGATCTGAATATCCTAAATGCTTTGCACGTCTAACGTAGCGTCGTTTATTACATATGTAATATTAATACACAAGATACGTGATTGTAATTAGAATTTCTGTGGCGAATATTCACGTGTCGTGAGACACGTAAGTGGGAGAGGAGGCCGGGAAGAGTTCAAATTGTGTGAGACATCGAAATAAATTATTAAAAAAAATATATATAATGTGTGTGTGCGTACGCAATATTGTGTAATTAAAAAAAAAAAAAAATCTATCTTATCCACCGAGATATCTTAAGCTTCGTCATTTTTGTTGACGAGAGAAGAGGATTAAACCGGGAACTAATCTACAAGTTTAAATCCGTTGCTCTACTTCGTGTTGCGTCCCATACAGAAAGGATAAGACCTCCAGACTCGACTATAATCGGTTTGTTCCCGTGAGTGTCAAATATGCATACTTGTTACAAAGAGTAAATTGAGAAGAACATTGTACATTGTTTATTTCCAACGGGCGTTGACTTGTGTTCTTTCTCTCTCATGCACTACGCTTCGTCGAAAACAAAAACTAAACGAAATTGTGTCTCTTCGGTGCGCGTTTTTGTTTCTCAAAAAGTTACTTCGAAATAGTTTATAGTTTTTTGCACGTCCTGTGAACGACTCCTCTCTCCTTCTTTTTTTTGTTTTTATCCGCAACGCAGAATAATACGAGAAATGCGTTTAGAAACAGTGTGCGACCTCTATATTAACGAGTAATTGTAATCAACCGCATTAATTTGATCAATTCGCATGTGAATGAATGAATATGCGATCGTTTCTAACAGAATGGCAAACGAGTTGGAAGGAGCACACAGAGCGAACGTAGCGGTACACAATATTGTGAGTACGAATCCATTTACTTACAACTGTGCTAACTTCGCATCACGATATTGTTGTCACAATTGTTGGTCGTCCGTTATATATTTTTGAAATATCTAAGAGATAAACACTAAGAGATAAAAATGCGCGGCGCTAAACGCCGGTATAAATGCGCAAATGGAAAAAATCACACGAGAAAACGTTATTAAAAAATGTAACGAGATATTAGAAGTAATCTCTGGCGCGGAGGATTACAGAAATTTTTTATTCCAATTAAAATTATGTATTATTTAATTGCACTTTCCGCAATTAACGCTCGAATGGCAATCAGCTCTGTATTAGACTAAATTAATGGGATATATTATATTAGTTAATTAGCGATTGATGTATTTCATTAAAATTTGTGGCTTCGAGCAATTAAATCCTTTCAGGTTGCTGGCGCGTAAGTAGAACAGATATGTGTGCACCGCATTTATACACACGTATCTGCTGTTAGAAATGGAGACAAAATAAAAGATCGAAGGAGAAAATTATATTTGCAGTGACAGATATAAATCAATCACGCGTTAATAACTTGTCTTGTATTTATTGAGGTGTAACCTCATTACAAATAAAACCAGAAAATTAAACAGGAAACAAACATACGAGAGCAATATACGTGCATTATTTTTATGCTAGTTTTTTTTTACTTATTAAAATTTGTGAAATGATAAATTCTGAATGGTAAGAAGCGCGCCGGCTTCACAAACGCGGATAAGAGAGAGGAGAGAAACGTACGGAAAATATTTTTTCTCTCAAATAGCAACGGTCAGCTTTGTGGAAACGAGAATCGACGCGTTTGTAAGCGGAAGCTCAAGCTCGAATATCGATCCCTGAGCTCTCCTGAGTTCGAAGCTTGCTCATTTTGTGACGATGCAAAACGAACAAGTTTACGTATTTATATAGCGCCGCTAAAAAGCCGGGCGTTTTTTTTTCTTCGTAAAATAGTAGCGAAACCGCGCAAAAAGCTACGAGCTAATACATTTTGCGAGCACGCGACACGAGAATCTTTTGTCCGACTATTAAATCGATTAGTTTTTTTTTCTTTTTCACGTGCATTACGACACTATTTTTTTTTTTCTAAAGAAAATCAATTTAGGTTGTAGTCAATGAATATGTAGAAATAAGTGGTTTCTTCTTGTTCAATTCTCTTTAATCCGAGAGTAGTTGCGCCATTTTTTTGCGTCACCTGGAATTTGGGTTTTACACCGCAATTAAAAGTGTCACTGTTATTCACCGCATATATGTAAATTATTGATTGTTCCGAATAATTTGTTAATATCTAGAAGACGTTATGGATATGGGTTTAATATTTTCGCGGAAAAAAGTAAAAAGAAAACCAAGAAAATAAAAAACAAACGAAAGAAGAACATTAGGCGGCCGTGATGTAAGCATTTTATTTTTCCGACGCTGGAGTGTAAAAAAATATCGAACAGGTGACTACTCTCGGGTTAATAGAATTTTTTAAATTTCACAAGAGGATTAAATTGACTTATTCATATGTACGTTATGCAAAATAGCATATTACATGGAATTTGGAATTGTGTCCGATTCTCGGATTTTCTATGCGTATTAATTTACATGTTAAAAATATTCGCACGTACATCCAGCGTCTGGTTGCAAAGTCTTATTTCTCGATTCTTGTTTAATTCATGTGTTAAGACGTAAATTATTACACGCACATATTTAACGTAAGTTCTTCTCTCTCTCTCTCTATTTAAAAACATTCGCACAATGCACTAAGATGTACGCTACATTTATCGCGTTGGGGTATATAATCTCGCTCGTATAAAATCGTATATTTTATACCTCACTTTACTATAATTTTTTTTTTTTTTTTTTTTTTTTACATGTACGCGAACGTGCCTTCCGCTCGCGCATAAACGCTCGGTTGCAAGTTGCGTCATCGTTGCATTTCCCGTTCACGAAAGGGGATGGATGTAAATGGAACAAATGCACAAAAGGGATACATTACTATTCCCACTGGCGAGGGACGAGAGAGATATTCTATGTGTTTCGGGTACTTCGCATGTTCTCATTTTAGCCGCATAACAAGCCACATGATGCGAGCGAACATTTTTGTTTATTTTATTGCATTTCGATATGTCACGTTACCGTATGCGAAATGTGTCGAAATTTTCATTCGAAAACTCAAATTTTTACAGAACGCGCGCCAATGCGCGAAATGAGATCATTGAAATATAACTTTTTGCGTGCTCCATATAGAGAGCGTTAAATATTGCATTTTGCGTGCACTCTGTGTTGACTAATTTGCGAAAAGAAAATCCACTTCCACTTTGTTGTTATTTGTTGATTTACAGATGCGGTACGTATGTACATACATATCTCGTAATAAGATTTCAAGTCGATTGTTATCGCATTGCGGACGCATAAAGCGAATCCGCTTGTTAGAATGCAACGCGACGCACGTTCGTTGTACGAAGTATACCGTTGTTACTTTTCGGCACGGATTCTGGCTCATAAATTTCAACGCGACGCCGGCGATATCGTTAGAGTTTAAGAATCACGGATCCCGGAGAGTCCCGTGGTATCTCTCTCTCTCTCTCCTCTCTCTCTCCCTTTTTGTGCGGAATTTATCGCCGAACTTTCCCACGCTTGAACTTTATATACGCGAAGCAAGAAGAAACTTGTCAGCCGACGCGACATTACCAAGAGAAATGAAATAATCGTGCAAGGAAATTCGACAAAGAAGCGCGATAATGCAAAACACGAAGAAAGAAGAAAATTCACTTTTATCTTCGACGCGAAAGTGCAATATATTTCTATAGAGCGCAAGTGTTTTTTTTATCTTTAGTGTAATAATGTAGTATGGCTATACATAAGCGCGAGAAGCACGACCAGAAATTAATATTCACGACTAGTAGACTCAAACTTCAAGTTGCGCAATGTAATAATTATCGCGAAACTTGGCTTGTCGACAACGTTCGTTGACCATGCGCGCGACTCGAAATTTCAGTTGAAAGTTACAATATGAATATTTAAAAATCAACGTCAAATATTATGTGTATTCTAATTTATATTATTATATCATTAATTTAGAAATCCTTTAGTGCGGAACTTGTTGCGCGCGAACTACAGATCCTACAAAGAATTTCATTGCGCAAGAGAGAGACACCGAAAAAAATTATATTCTTNTAAGTAGAAGATTTTATACTTAAAAAATCTTCTTAAAGATTTTAGATAATATTCTTCTGAAATTAAGAATATATTCTTTTTATTTAAGAATTATATTCTTAATTTAAGAATATAGTCTTTTTCGATAGTGAGATATATACGTTTTTCTATAGAGGCTTTTTATATTCTAATCAGTATATATTCTTATCAATATTACTATTTAGAGGATTTTCTTCTTAAAATAAGAAACTCTTCTTGGCGCCTAATTTAGTATAAAATATACTTAAAGTAAGTGGGATATCCTCAAAACAAGAATAGAATTTTTTCGGTGGAGAGAAAGAGAGAGAGAGAGAGAGAGAGAGAGAGAGAGAGAGAGAGAGAGAGAGAGAGAGNGAGAGAGAGAGAGAGAGAGAGAGAGAGAGAGAGAGAGAGAGAGAGAGAGAGAGAGAGAGAGAGAATGGGGCGCAACTAGCGATTTTATTGTTAAAATAGGCGACAAAATGATTTTACATACCTGTTTTCGCGGAAACAAAATTCGAGAAACGTTAGAAAAAAAAGAATGAAAGGGAATATTAAGAAATACCTTTTTATTACGTAAGCGATCAAACTAACCGCGTGCGTTGGAATCTTCCGAGTGTGAACTTCCGAGCGCGAATGTGCCGCTAATATTCCTTTTAATTATCACTTCTTAATCGCATTCTCCTTGCACGAACGTTGCTTGCTTGCCCAACGACTTTAATAAGACGTACTTCGTTTTTAATGATGATTGCAGTTATTCCCGCAGAATCGATGAGGGTAAACGAGCATTTAAGAAATCTAGTGAGAAGTCGGATCGGAGATTAGAGACAGCGCGCGATTGCCATATTTGTGAATTGAGATAGATAGTTTAATGAAACTTTTGAAAGCGCGCAAAAGCTTGGGGAGAAAGAATATAAATCGTGACAACGTCTGTTATTATTGCTTCGTTGTTCAACAAATCATCTTTGCTTTGATACAAGATCCTTAATTGCAAGTTGTTTAGATTTAGGAAACAAGCCATAGCTTCGCGTAATTATTAATGAAATACAGTTCTATGTAACGTAAAATAATACGAACGACAGGCCGGCGCGATGGGAATATTTGCAATTCAATGAATGTAAATACGCAAAATTACGGGGTTCCGGTAAGTGGTCGCTGAGATTTAAGTATTTTCAGAAGGATATGTAACACGTCTAATATATAAGTTTCGTGTATACGAAAACGTTCCGCGTCGTTATGAACACTTCCGATAAATTTCGCACACAGCACTCAGACATGTACATATATGTGCTACTTTTTACAAGAAATTTTTAGCTAAAACTATGAATATATTTTCAATAAAGTAAAGAATAAACACATTTTTTATTTCAAAAGTCTATTTGGATTTTGTAATTTTTGATGTTTGTTCCGATATAACACGGGCACTCTTTTATTAATTCGAAATATGTGTACTGTACAACGAAAGATAGGGAGAAGTTCGGGGGGGAGGGGGCTGCTATGTTTATCATCTCGTGAATTTTCCCTCCAAAAAAAAAAAAAAAATAGCGCGCGCAAATAATAACTGGTTTTTGTTTTGCCACGCAGATGTACGCGCGTTCTCTCCGCATGCGAAAGCAATATTTATTAGCGCGAGCGGATAGAACAATTCGAATTCCGTTCCGTTTTATCATCGGTTTACGCTGCAGACGGCGTTACACCCGAGCTCTTGTTGGCTAAATGAAGTCCTGATGTTCCCTCTAATGACAGTCGCGCTACAGTATTCTCGTTACTTCGATGTGGGGCATGGTCAAAGCGCGTTGCTGCTCATTGCAAATTCAACCTAACCGAACCGAGGGCCATCCCTCCCCCCTCCCCCGCCCTTCTCCCCCTTCCCAGGCTTTGTGCACGCGCGCGATTCACGTGAAACGCGAACAAAGCTCGTGTAACAGCTCGTTCTGTCTGCGCACGCCGCATAGTTTCTTCATGGCAAAACTGATTAATTATTAGACGCGTACGATGATGACCGTTTTCAGAGATTAAGAGACGCCAAGTCACACACACACATTCTCATCGTCGTTCTCGTCGTGATTCGCGAAAGACGAATATGTAATTTTGTAATTCATATTTTTTGCAATGACGTCGATCTTTTATTAAAATTAATAGGTACTCGCGAGGCACAAAAAAATTTGGTTTTTTTAAATAAAATTCTTATGTAAAAATTCTATAAAATTTTTTGACGCGCCAATTAGATTGCATTTCGAAATAGAGGCCGAAACTTTTACCCGTTTGTATGTTTTCGACTTAAGCAAAAGTAAATTGTTCAATTTTATAAAATGCTTATGCTACACTTTTTATAAGTTTGTTTTTGTTCTTTTCGCGTAATCAAGAACTAACGACAAAACTGTGCACAGTTCGAATGAGCGCAGGTAGCGCGAAGAAAGTAAAGTGAAAGAATTCTCAAGCGCGTTTGGCTCTACTTAAAGGATTCGGCGAATGCGCGAATATTATGCATACGGGACGCATATGTGAACTTTCCGAAGTTCCGGATATCTTAGAGAAAATGAAACAGCTCCCACGTGTATCGTGTCTCTTTCTCGCTCTCCGTCTTTGAGATATGCCGCGGGATACGCTCGCTTGCGCTAAATATCATTCGATAAAAGAGAGACCGCACGTCTAAACGTGCACTGATGAAAAGTGCGCGCGAAATCCACGTGTTTGTGTATTTTGATTTTATTTTCCCTCTGTGTCGGTTTATATAAATAATTATAAAAACGAGAGAGAAAAGAGAGAAATCTTCTTTCGGTTTTAGAGAATTTTTTTGCTGGTCAATTTAATATTTTGACGTTTTTCGATGTATCGCGAAAAACCGATTGCGTTTTTTTTTTTGGCTTTGTTTTGGCAATAACCAAGCCAGACGTTTATCTTATCAAACTTGATTGCGAGAGCTTTTTTACTTTTCGGGATGCATATGGATTTGTTTCAAGATTATGTGGTTCTCTCTCTCTCTCTCTCTGTCTTTATCTCGGGAAGTTCGAAAGAAGGGGAGACGAAAGACGGTGTATTAATTAATTTAAGTTCGCGGACTGTATATTAACTGTTTCCAGTTAATAAATGTAACTTTGCAAAACTCGTATTGATATTCTTGGCGAATCGCTCACCAAGATCTCCGTGTGATGACTTTTGTTTCAACCGACGGGAAAAACTTTCTCGAATATCACTGGTATGGATGCGGGGATTAATCGAGACCACCCTGGAGGAAACACGGGGGTGGGGGGGGGAGAGAGAGGGTATTCCCCAGAATCGATATGCGATATCACGTTTCGCTGTGTCACCGAGATGCCACAGAACCATCTGCATTCATCCCCCATTCTCTCTCGGTTTGTTCTGTAACTACTAGAGCAATATAAAATACTGAAACGTTTTTCAGCGCGAGCGATTGTAGTCTTCCAATAAAATCGAAAACTGTCGATAGCATTGCAGTAACCGTGTGACGATATTTAATACACTGTGGGTTCGTTCTGTGCGAGAAAAATGTGCGTGCACTGTGCAAACAGACTTGCGAACAAAAAAAGAAACATTTAATGGAAGGCAAATGTTGTTACAATTCAAAAAAACAAATTATGGAAACGACTTATCTACAAAAAAACAGACCGGATTGTTGAGTTAAACTCGTTAGTAATTACTTTCACATTTCCGCAATAAGAAGTTATCGTTGCGCGTAGTTTAAATAATTGGCAACGTTTAATACAGTGCAAACAAAATTTGTCAGTGCAAACAAAAGCAAAAGATAAACAGTAACAAGGTAATGTATTTCCCTCTACTCGATCTTCTTGCTCGTACATATTAAACTCGACGTGCTTATTATGTGGATCTCTCTCTCTCTCTCTCTCTCTCTCTCGCTCTCGCTCTCGCTCTCGCTCTCTCTCTCTCTCTCTCTCTCTCTCTCAACATAATATCCTTCGAAAATAACGCGGTGATTTTTATATCAAAAAATAAAAAACGCGGGCTCTGTTAGGTAACTGAACTACAAACTCGGTGAACGATGTGTGACAGATGATTGATTTAGGAGAAGACCCGCTTGTTGTCGGAAGAAGAAAATTTTTAATCATTTCGCACGATATGGAAACGTAATAAAACATAATAGAATTCCGCAAAAGTGCTTGACTTCCGGCTTATCAAGCACTTCGGAAAATATTGCTTCAACTTGGTTCTAACGTACGCTTCGCGAGGTAGAAATAAAACAACGGCAGGAAGTAGATGGATGGCGAGAAGTGACCATGACCGATAGCGGAAGAACAGAGGGGATCCTTGAGGAAATTTCACGTTTAACCGAGTGGCCAAAGTGAAGGAATAGGACGTGTAAAAAGTTCAGGCGCGACGATGAATGGAGTCGAATCTCGAGAGACAACGATAAATCGAACGTTTTACTGATTGTCAGGTGGATATAAAACTGAAGAAAAGAGAGAAAAAAAAACACCACATCGGGACTATACAATCCGCGAATGTACATACATACATAGGTTTTCAATTTAGCTCGTGCATCAATTTTTACGGATTTTAATGGCACCTCGCGACGTGTCTGCGACGTGTCTTTCACGTCGAAGAGCAATAATCACGGCGCAATCGCGATAAAACATCCGCGCAAGAAACGTTAACGTTTCGCTCTTTGAACGGAAACCAGACCGTATCAAGATTACTCTGGCGCGCACATAAGTTGAAAGAAAAATCGTTATGTCACACTATTGTCGAACAGCGCATTAGCAACGTTCTTCGCGGAAGAGAGTACGGGAGTCACGCGATGCACACAGTGTGATTCGCAAATAACGTAACACAAAATTTTGTAGATAGAATCATCGGATCAAAAGCGTAATTGCTACACTGAAAAAATTGTATTCTTGTTTTGAGGAGAGATATCCCACTTACTTTAAGTATATTTTATACTAAATTAGGCGCCAAGAAGAGTTTCTTATTTTAAGAGGAAAATCCTCTAAATAGTAATATTGATAAGAATATATACTGATTAGAATATAAAAAGCCTCTATAGAAAAACATATATATCTCACTATCGAAAAAGACTATATTCTTAAATAAAGAATATATTCTTAATTTCAGAAAAATATCATCTAAAATCTTTAAGAAGATTTTTTAAGTATAAAATCTTCTACTTACAAGAATATAATTTTTTCGGTGTATTTAAAGTTTTAAAACAATACGCGACATCGGAATTACACTGACGAAGTTTAAGAGACGCACATCGAGCAGAGAGTTTTCCGTATCATCTATAATTAGAATCTATACTTTTCAAGTTAGAGTATGGACAAAAAATAGTGTTTACTTTTTTTTACCGCTTTTTATATCGCTTAAACAGCGTTTATTTTCGCGTTATCTATATCGCATTACGTTCCTACGCGAAGTCAAAACGCCAACGTTATTCTTGCATTATCGTTCGTGAAGGAAAAGCGTTGTTGTTATCATCCGAAACGATAAACAAGACACTTTTTAAAGAACTCTGCAGGTCAGAAACCACCATCACCGCGAGAGCTTCTTCGCCAACTTTCGTGCTCGGTGACCGTAATTTACATAATTATATACACGTTTGGTCGCGCGCTTGTACACGCGAACTTGCGAATTTGCAAGTCGCGCTGTGACATAGAAAATTGGTGCGCGGCACTCTTCCAATTCAATTAACGGAAAATATGCTGCGCGCGAATTACAAGAGTTTGTAATTGGCCCATATTAAATTTTATCAATACTCTGCTACGCTATCCATTGTGTCCGGCAATTTCTGCATGACTTTAAACGCCATTTTAATAACAAACACGTATAATGAAACTTGTTGAAGAGAGAGAGATTGAGAGAGAGAGAGAAAAAGAGAGAGAGAGAGAGAGAGCCGCGGTGGTATATATATGGAAAATATTATGTACAATATAATCATACACAGAGATCGACACAATTTTATCTATACGTATGATAATAAATACCTGCATCAAATTTCAATATTCCGTTCATTCAATATTCATTTCGCAACACTTATGAGATATTAATATATAATCCCGCCGTAAATATGCGTAATTACCTATACGCGAGAGAACAAAGAGATCGGCCACATTTACGCTTATAAATATAAATATAAATATATAAATATATATATATATATATATATAAATATATATAATTTCACGCCACCGTGTATATCGCGCTAATGCCTCGACGAAAGACGCGGACTGCAGGTGCGATCGTTTCCCCAGCGCGACGCGCATCCACGATCGTCGTGCGGGTAAATGCATTAGGCATCGTCGCGCGAAAAGCGGCATTTGCATCGAGAATACACAGACGCAGCGCGCGTACGGCACAAGGCATTCGTCATCACTGGTGCATTCGCGAGCGCTCGCTACCATTACATGTAAGTGCAAAATGGAGATCCGCGTCACACGATACGGTAAATACGCGTGCATATATGTACATATAACGCAACATTGTGTTTCGCGATTTTAAACGCCATATGCGAGAAGAAAAAAACTAATCTTTTGATATAACAAACAAAAAAGTCTATTTAAGAAAACTATTTATTTCAAGA
Source organism: Pseudomyrmex gracilis (assembly GCF_002006095.1). Classification (NCBI taxonomy): domain Eukaryota; kingdom Metazoa; phylum Arthropoda; class Insecta; order Hymenoptera; family Formicidae; genus Pseudomyrmex; species Pseudomyrmex gracilis. The sequence goes on along the minus strand of NW_018020781.1, from coordinate 26,646 downwards.
GAACTATTTATGGTGCTATAATGAGACGTATCTACTTGTATTCAAAATGTTTCTTTTCTTAAAATTGAGTAAGTATTTATTGCACACGCTTAACCGTTCGCATACAGACACGAGTCTTTCTCCCAGACTCACTCAAAAATTTCAAATCGGTGTCTCTAGTAAAAATTAGTTTTTTTTTTTAACGCCTATATCTATATCTTTGAAACTACTAGATTTTTAAAATTTGTTTTGTTTTTTTGTTTGTTTGTTTGTTTTTTTTATCGACGCAGAATTGTTCAAACTTTCGCTTTAAAAAAACAAATTTGAAAAAACGTTGATTTTTCGCAGAGATATTCGATGTTAAAGTTGCGTGGGTCTCACAGACCCAGTTTGTACAACTGATCGTCAGTTTTAGAGTTTGTATGCAAAAAACGTGAAGAGTATAAAAGTTTTAATCAACTATTTAATCAACTATTTTGACATTTTAATTTATATTTCATATTTTAATCTTGTAAAATACCGACTGAGAAATGCACTTTTTAGTCAGGAAAAATTTGAATTTTTTAATTTCAAAAACCAATATACATCACTTAATAAATAATAAATATTTTGTGAAAACAGTGATTAAAAAATAGAATATGTTATAAAACAATATACAACGTGCGTATTTACTTGAAATTAAATACTTTTGCTCAAATAAAATAAACAATTCTTTTCAAATCAAAAGCGAAGAGAGAGAAAGCGTTTTGCGAGAGAGAAAGAGAACATATATATTTATTTGAGAGATTTAAAACAACTATTTCTCTCAGTGCATCTCACAGCGGCGCGATCCAAAAAGCCGATTCGTAATTCGCGTACGACTGCCGCTGCGCTGCTTCGCAAAGGTGATACAGCTCAAAAATTCAGCGCGCCAATTACGACGAAACGTTTGTGCTCTTAACTTGTGCAAAATTTATCTCGGACGTCATCAATAATGTCGCGCGAGCGCGCGCGCGATATTATCAGAAGGACTCTGTGAAATTACACGGCGTTGGAACAAGTTGATGCAGGACGCGCTCCACTTTCGGCAATCGGTTTTCTTTGTGGATGATAGAAAATAGAAGTAACATGTTTCTCTTTTTTTTTTTTTTTTTATCTCTTTCTTTTCACAAATGTTTTCCCTTTGTTCTCCGGAATACATAAAACTGATTGAATGTTTTAAACCGAGGATACACAGAATCTCGAACATCTTTTCAACCTCTCTAATAATAATATCGTTTGCAACGTATGCTAGATTACCTCTTCTTTTAGTACTTGATCTTAATTAAAGAGAAACGTTTTCCTTTTTTTTTTTTTTTTTTTTTTTTTTTTTTTTTTTTTTTTTTTTTTTTTTTTTTTTTTTTCATTCAAAGAAAGCAAAACCGTGATTTTTCCAGGCAAAAAAATATGAGTCGTCATACTTCAGATTGTTTACTTGAGGAGAAGAAACTGAAGGTTTTACGCGTCCGAGCTGTTTCATTGTTTCCGCGAGTAAGAAATGAGTTTTCGCGAGAAGATCAATTCGAGGCTCAAAGGGTTCGTGCTTTTCCGAGTCGCATTTTCTGGATTACAGTTGCCCCGTCGGAGATTCATTTTATTTTCCCGTTTAGTTCACGTTCTAACCATCGACTCCTTTCCCGTCGAAAATCTCCTTCGTATAAGTAATCCGCTTTGTTGACCAAGCGAGAAGCGAATTTTTGGCTCGCCAAAATCGAATAGACGGAAAACCGTAAGTATGTAAACGTAACGCGGTCTTAGAAAAGTTTTACTTTTCTACGATTTCGTGCGTCTTCGCGAGTCTCGCGAAAGAAACGTTCGGGGTATAGAAATTATACTTCACTTACATAGCGGCATTGGTTACTTACATAGCACAGTTTGTTTCTTTTTATGTATTACGTTCTTTTATTTCGAGTTTAAAAATCCGCCATGTAGTAAAACTCCACAAATACTTTTGAGCGCATGAGACGCGATTCTTTCTAGAGAGAGAATTCGAAATTATTTTCTCCCCCTTTCCAATTAGCAACCGACTGATAGTAAAAGACAAAAAATACATGTTTCTCTTTTTCTTAGATACTTAGAGTGAGGATAGATACGTGCATTTTCACAAATTGCGCAGTCACTCAAGAATATTGGGAAATAGTCGAGCAATCTATTGGTCCGTTCATAAAGAAGAAGTCTCGAAATTGCGATAAGGTATTCGAAATGGCAGGGCACCGATAGCCAAGATTTCTTTTGCGCGGATCGACGGTTGCACAGATGACGCCTGTTCGCCTAGATCCCGTTTACACAAAAAATTTTGGCGCAGATCGTCCGATTGTCCATAGTCGTCATTGCACACAGATGACGTAGTTGACTAAGATTTTATTTGTCCAGAGTGACTATCGCACAGATTCCGTTTACACATAAATTACATTGTACAAATCCCGATTGTCCAGAATCCTGTGTTCTGCATAAAAATCATATTGCGCATATCCCGATATTATCCATAGTGATTTTATCGCACAGATCTCGTACTCTCCTGAGTAGTTTCCAAGTGGGTTTTTGCCGTCGCTCATTGTTCAGTAAAAAACAGTTATGAACAAAACAAATTTCTTAAATAAACTTTTGTTTTTTGACACCATGTATATTTGAAAAGTAAATATTTCGTTTGCATCATACACTATCGTACAGGTGTGGGCGAGGAAAATCCGCCTCTCTCCCTGCACCCCCCCCCCCAAAAGTATTAAAACAAAACTACTCTTTTTATGTTCTTTTTGTTCGCGTTGCAAGCGTGTAGGGGGCTGAATCCCCCTCCCCCACAAAGGGGGGCTTTGCTCTCTGCACCCCTCCCTCGCTTTGCGTGGAAAGTTATAAACTTGTGTGGATCTTGCTTTAGTTTTAGCTATCGTTTGTTGCAGCAAAATTTTTTTATGAATTTACAACTTTTCACGCGCATCAATGTGTTTTTTGCTATATGTAATCAACTATGAGGTCTGTCCAAAATATAGTTTATACGTGTAATCGGGATATGCGCAAGTAGTACGTGGGCACGTATGGCGCGTCAAAACAAACCCCCTCCACCTGGCCCCCCCACCACTTCTGGCGCCATTGCCCCACCACGGTGGATTTCCCCCTCCCTTGGTGGTGACTGGCCACGCCCACTGGAGGGGATGGANCACCGTGGTGGGGCAATGGCGCCAGAAGTGGTGGGGGGGCCAGGTGGAGGGGGTTTGTTTTGACGCGCCATACGTGCCCACGTACTACTTGCGCAATATGATTTTTGTGCAGACAAGATTCCGAACAATCGGGATCTGTGCAATGTAATTTGTCTGTAAAACGGTATCTGTGCGATAAGGGATTTCTGTGCAAACAGAATCTAGGCAAACGGCATCTGTGCAATAATCACTCTGAACAAATAAAATCTTAGGCAGACTACGTCATCTGTGTGCAATGACGACTGTGGACAATCGGGATCTGCGCAAAAGAAATCTTGGGCTATCGGGATCCTCTCATTCGAAATTATTGGAGTTCTACTGTACCTGGAAAAATGACGCGCGCAAAACGAGAAGACACACATATTACACAACATTTTGTTTTTTGAATGCAAATTTATTATGATTTACTTTTATTAGTTCTGTTCTTTGATTATTAAGCACGTAACAATTTATTATGTTTTTTTTGTGTGATAGGAGACAATAAACACGCGTCTTACGCATTAACGTTTTTTTCAAATTCTTTTTCAGATCGATCACCGTATAAGTGAGACGTATCGAGAACCCGTAGAAGAGAGAGAGATCAAAGGTTAAACGATTTCATATTAGGTCGTTGAATATGTGTGAAATTTAACAAATGTATGTACTTGTCAAGTTTCATACTTAATGGACTAATAATAATAACATAGTAACCTCGTTACGGTTTCACACAATCTGTTTGAGAAAGGAGAAGAGGTTAAACTGGTAGTCAGAACATTCTCTGACCTTTGTAAAACCTAGGGTCCAGTTTTGCACCAACTCCGGTTTAATTTAATCGACCGATTAGCTCAGCAAAATCAACCGCGATCGCATCAACTGACCGAATTAACCGAAGGTGCTGAATTCCATGTTACTAAGTTCCGTGCGAGTTTAAAACAATTTAAAGTATGTAACGACAGATATATATGTTATAAAGTATTATATATAAATATATATATGTATGTTATAAAGTATTTTTTTGCTCAAATTAATATGTCACGATTTATGTTTTTCTATTATTTAGCAAATGTTTGTTAAACCTTTTTGAATTATTCCATCTCCGTAATTAAACAATCGTCACTCTCTACGCATAATCCCATAACTCCGAAACGCAAATTCTAGAGAAGAGTATTTTGAAAGTTTAAAACTTCATATGTTTCTCTAGTTAAGAAATTCTTTTTCGGTTTCAAATTTTTACCTCACTTGTGACTATAAAAAACATGACTTTATAGACGCGCATTCTAGTTGCGCAGTCACTGGTGACTATAAAGAACATGACTAAGTGTCACTATGCAGTAAACTGAAAATCCCATCGTATATGACAATCGTGTAACACTGGTCGACAAAATATGATTTTTCTCAGGTTTTTCGGAAACGCCATCAATGGTTTCTAGTAAATTTTTTCAGTGCTGATTACAAATCTGGCCGTAAAAATTGTCTATAGCACGTCAGGATTATGAGAAAATCGCAAATATGCAAAAAATGTCATTTTTTAACACTTCTGCATCAATTATATCTTTTACATGGGATGTGATATTGAGTGCTACGAGGGTGCAAAAGAAAGCTTTTAACTTGCACTTGATGTAACAAGTACAAAAAAGTTCGAAGCAACAAAAGAAAATTGCGATATAATATAGAGGTGGAATGTTTCAGATTTAGTGATTTCCTTAATCTTCGTAATGTTTTTCATAAAATTGATTTGGTGTAGAGATTGGTTTTCCGACCAAAAAAATTTTATAATAATTTAAATCGGTTTTGTTTAAATTAACAATGACAAACAAATACGTACATACATATATATACAGGGTGTCTCATAACGAACGAATCAGCCGAAGTGTGTAGGTAGATCGGGTCAATCCGAACAGAAAAGTTATTTNTCACATTTATTAATTCATATCTTAATAACTATTGCACATTTTGCAAAATGGTAAATAACTTTTCTGTTCGGATTGACCCGATCTACCTACACACTTCGGCTGATTCGTTCGTTATGAGACACCCTGTATATACTATATATATATAGTATATATATATATGTATAGTATATATATATGTATAGTATAGTATATACATATATACATATATACTAGTAGGGAAGTAGCCAATTCGAGGCAATAACCAGATCTTTGGGTCAATATACCTCTTTATTTTGTACAGTTTTTAACAAACGTTTTGACTCTTAATTTGGGTCTTCTTCAGTGTACTGCATACGACAATAAACAAATATATTAAACAGAACTAACGCAAGGGGTTAATAACGCATAATCCAAATTACAAGGTTTTTGAAAAACTTACAGGAAGGCTCGTGTAGGTGTAGGAAGAACTCAGTCCATCAGTCGCGCATCGCCGTCAACCACACGAGAAACAAAATCTCGATGACGACTCGAAAAATATACCGAATCACTAACTAGCGCGACGGCCACCGACAGACTGAGCTACATCCTTTACAACGTTACTACTCCGAAAAACATTCCCCCACCGACGTCTCAACATATAAAGCGTAAACATCGCAAGAATGCCTATGTCGCTTTATACAACTCCAAAAACGGGAAATAAGGTTTTAGTTTATCCGTGTCCGATATAACATTAATTGAATGTTTAAATAAAAAGAAACAAGGAAATGACGATAACAAGCTAATACCAGATGTTTGGGTACAATTTTTTTATAATACGAAGATTTAAAAAAAAATAAAAACATAAATGTGGACATCTGGTGTTAGCTTGTTATTGTGTCATTTCTTTATTTCTTTTTATTTAAATATTCAACAAGCTGAAAACATACAATTAATTGAATGATCTTGTATTTTGATACGAATCATTTCGGACACGGACCTTTTATAAAATGATTTTTCCGAGTCTAAAATTTTGATATTTTGCCAATTAAATGTATGATCCGTATCGATTCGATGTTGTGTGACGACAGAAGCACTCTCGGTACGATGGTTAATCTGATTCCTATTCTCCGCAACTCTCGTTTTGAGCTTCCTCCCGGTCTGACCCACGTAAGAAGCATCACAATTATTGCATTGCAAATGATATACTACATTTTTTCTTTGATCATATATATATATTCAATCGGATCTTTATAACAGTTTTAATAAATCTATTCAATTTGTTCAGACTCTTGTATGCTATTAAAGATTTCTCTCCCCTCTTTAGAAACTTGGAAATTGTTTGTGACAAGCCACTTATATAAAGTACTACGAATAATTTTCCCTTCCTGTTACCCGAAATTTGTTGGGAATTCGAATTTTTTGTTTTGTCGGGAAAGTTGAGTTTTTGTAATATTGGTAATAAGATATTTTATTCTATTGTTAAATAATTTTGAATACTAAAATTCTAAAGAATAATTGTTGGAAATGAGAATGCTGATTATTAATTTTTAATTCTTTTCTTGAAACACCGGATGGGATAACAATATGGCTCTATCTACCATGTCGATAATTGTTCCAAGTTTTTGCGAAATTGGGTGCGCGGAGTGATAATTTAAATACCTTCCCGAAAAGGTAGGCTTATGATTGCCAATCACAAATTATTATGTTGTCACTAATTACTAATTATTACTATATATATAATTTTACATCTAAGAAGCGCTCAACGAGTTCCCATCCTGTGTTTCAATCGTAAATTTCAGCCTCTCATTGTATTCGTTAAAAATGTCTAAAAGATAATCCAAGTCTCCGCTCGGTGCAGTTAAAATGATGTCATCCACGTACCGAAAGTAAAAGGTTGGTTCAAATTTTAATTGTTTCAAAACTAAAGACTAAATCTTGATCATGACTGTATCTGCGATAATCGGAGATAACGGGGATCCCGTGGGTACTTCGTGAGTCTGCTTGTGTTACCACCGAACGCGAAATAAGTGGATGACAACACAAATTCAACCGCTTTCAAGAATTCAGAGAGAGGAATCTTCGTATTGGGTCTGATATATTTCCATCTTATCTTAATGCTTCTCACGGCCAAATCAATCGATACGGATCATACATTTAATTGGCAAAATACCAAAATTTTAGACTCGGAAAAATCATTTTATAAAAGGTCCGTGTCCGAAATGATTCATATCAAAATACAAGATCATTCAATTAATGTTATGTCGGACACGGATAAACTAAAACCTTATTTCCCGTTTTTGAAGTTGTATAAAGCGACATAGACATTCTTGCGATGTTTACGCTTTATATGTTGAGACGTCGGTGGGGGAATGTTTTTTGGAGTAGTAACGTTGTAAAGGATGTAGCTCAGTCTATCGGTGACCGTCGCGCTAGTTAGTGATTTGGTGTGTTTTTCGAGTCGTTGTCATCGAGATTTCGTTTCTCGTGTGGTTGACGGGGCGATCCGCAACTGATGACTAAGTTCTTTCTACACCTACGAACCTTCCTGTAAGTTTTTCAAAAATCTTGTAATATGGGTTATGCGTTATTAACCCCTTAGTTGCGTTAGTTCTGTCTAATATATTTGTTTATTGTCGTATGCAGTACACTGAAGAAGACCCAAATTAAGGGTCAAAACGTTTGTTAAAAACTGTACAAAAATAAAGAGGTGTATCGAAGATCTGGTTATTGCCTCGAATTGGCCACTTCCCTACTAGTATGATATTTCACGAAAAAGAATACACAAGGTATATATAAATATATATATGTATATATGTACGTTTTATTTTGTCATTTTTAATTTAAACAAAACGTATATGTATTTTTTATTGTGTCGTTTTTGTCGACTGGTGTAAATTGTACATACGTAGAGAATGACGAAATAGAAGTTAGTAAATAGAGCGAGAAAAGAATTATAAAAATATCTATGTAGAGAAAAAACGAATTTTATTTTAGTAGGTACGTACATCACAGCGTATGTGCATACTTAAGCGTTTACGTAGCAAAAAAAAAAAAAAAAATAAATAAATTTCCAACATTGTACGCGCGTTATTTGTATATCCGACATTTATAATTATATTCATAGATCGACAGGAAAACTTGTAATCGCTTGGTCGAAACTCTTAACTAGTTCTTTACAGAAGTTTTCCTGATAAATGAAGATCCACACAGCGCTTAAAGCATTAAAACGATCTATCTAAAGTATACGCGGGAAAGCGCGCAAAAGGGAGAAGAGAAATTTATTCGGCGTAACACTCCGCCGATGCGCTGCAAAAATAACGGAACGAGTTCTCGAAGTTCCTGAAACTGTCGAACTTGAATAACTTGGGAAGCTCTCTTGTATAACTTTGACGAATGCTGTTCGTGTGTAACATTTTCGCGTCCGGTCACCTTTTCCATCGAAAAATCACGGGGTGCGAGTGCGTCAACGCCGGGACTCTGCGTTTGTTATTCGCGTTCGATGACCGAGCATCGACGGCGAGAAAATAGAAAGCACGAAATGGATTTGACATCGTCGATTGAGCGGCGACGAAAATTCGCGAGAATAATTTCTTTTTTTCTTTTTTTTTTTTTTTTTTTTTTTTACGAGCAATTTTCGAGAGAAATAATCCCGCGAGTTTTATGCCGCGCGACAAAACGAGTAAAGGAAAAAAAAAAAAAGAAAAAAACGTTTCAAGTTGTTTCGACGTTTTTATTTTTATGCTACATCTTCAAGACTCTCTCCGCGCAACAGCCAGTGTGCAATAATTGTGTGAACATTATTATTTTTTTTTATACATAGATGTATCTCGTAAAATGTGCACGCACACAAAGTATTTTTTACGATCAGCGTTAAATGTAAATTTGTTACCTCAATAGAGATCATCTGTCAGCTGACACTTTATCGTGTTGATTGACGTTGATATTGTTCTAATCTTTTCGCATTTATCTAGATTATTACATATAATTGATGAAGATTGGCGGAAACTGCAAAATGTTTTTAAAAATCTATTTTTCTCAGGAAAAAAAGAGAGAAATAAGGTAAGCGCTCCGATCGTTTTGAGATCACCTCTTTGACAGCTCGCGATGCTCTTCAAGTTTTAACGATTTCACACGACGACGATGTGTTTTGGAGAGAAATTTTACTTTCGTAAAATTCGTTTTGATTTGATTGACAAAAACTTGGCCGAACACGTTTGCATTTTTATACACGTACCGTTCTCGTAATTCGAAATGTCACTAAAATTGATTTTCAAATTATACTCGTATTACTTTTTTTTTGGTAATAGAATTTTTTAGTAACAGAATTAATTTAATTAGAAGTGAATTAAATTAGAAGAGTAATCGTGTGTTTGATGCGCAACAATTTTTATTGGCTTTTCTTTTGTACATTTAATAGCAAGAAATTCCAAAATTTAACTTTTGTTCGGAACGTGTAACAAGTTTTAAAATTCCGAATGTGCGCGGTGTGTGTTCGCAATTCTCACGATACGTAATAACGCTCAACTCATATAGAAATATTGTAGCACACACTCCCGGCGGGTCTCCATGGCTCATTAATCAGCAGCGGTTGAGCAAAAAAAACGAATAAGAATCAGCTGCTAATTACGCGAAATGCGATTACCGCGAGATTAGCGCGACTGTGGCGAACCGCCGATATTTTCGTCGCCGCTAACGAGCCTTTTTCCGTTTTTTTTTCGTTTTTCCTCGGCGCTCGCTGCCCGTTCAGCATGGCAAAAGCGGTCGAGAAAATGTCTCGCGAACTTTTCTCGTTCTCCCGTTCTTCATTAAAAGGCATTTAAAAAAAACAGTCTAGAAATAGTTCCGCTCTTCCTATTTCCTAATTTTTCACTTCTCAATTCTTAAGCGTTTGCAGCAAATTCAGAATGCGAACTTTGAATTTGTTTGACTTTTCTTGTAGAAATTATCGTTTTGCAATTCCGTTTTACGACAGACAACTTTCTCAAAAAAAAAAAAAGAAAAAAAAATAACGACTTAACGCTCCGACATTCTCTTCGCGCTTTTATATATTATAGAGCCCCGACAAAAAGATTAATGAACATCGTAAGTTATTAATTAATTCATCGGTAGCGTGATACGATGCTATTATAAGTGATGAAGTAAAAAAATGCGTTGCGACGAAAGTATAAAATACATATTATTAATATTGCGTCGAAAAATCGAAACAAAGTAAAGAGAAAAATGAATATTATATTTTAAATTTTGATGTTTGATTTGTAAAATAACATTGTTTTGGTGCGCAAAAAAGCGTAACATTGTGTATTACAAAATTTTATACACACACACACACCAGCTTTTCTAATCAACGTTAATGGAATCATATTTTCTTTTACCGTTATTATTTTTTCCGTCTAATTTTATGTAACGGTGGTGTTGCGTATAGTTTCTGATCGAACTCGTTAATATGATTGGTCGCGTCTTTGTTTCTTTATAAACTCGTAAATATATATCCTCGTGTGTCAGTATTTTATTTGCGAAATATTTTTTATTTATTTTTTGTTAATCTTTTGAAAAACATTTTCTCCCTTCTCTTCAGAAAATACCAGAAGTGTGTTGGGATTTCTATGTTGTCTTCTTCTCGCTCTAATTGGTTTCTTTTTGCAAACTCTTACGTATATATCTACCTATACATTTTAAATATATAAAGTTTTTTGAACAGTTTGAAGTCACACATTTGATTCCACTTATTTGTTTCCATTAATGCCTTGATACATGACGCGTCACACCGTTATTGTTAAGATGTAACTTGTACATTAACGCAACTTTGTGAGATGTAAAAAAATTAATGGAATCTGTAGTGTGCGAGATACATAAAAAAAAAAAAAAAAAAAATAATAATATCGCGCGCGTCTGTCTTGTAAATCGATAAAAACTGCTATTTCCCTCAATTTCCCTCAATTAACGCCAATCGTATTCATTGATTGCACGTGTCTATGAATATTCCGCTAGAGAAGCTTGCCTTTAACTTTGAGGCCACTCAAAGGACTCGTTTATAGAGTTCCGGCGGTTTGATAACTTTAACAGAACACACATGACCAAACCACCGGGATGTGTGTTGTAACGGACGTTTAACATACGCAACGTAACACGGACCGTCGTGTTTACGCAATGTAACGAAATAGTCGTTACAACGCGCTTCTCGCGGCGCATGTGTGTAACAAATCTCCCGAAGCTTTAATTATCGCGTTTAATAACCCGCCAGTAAATATCGAGGCAATTCGGACGTGAACTAAAAAAAATCGCAAAAGAGATCGCGATCGCGCAAAGCGAAATTAACGAACTGAGGGCTGTTATCGAGATTTCCATTACGCGAGGAAAAAAAAAAAAAATTTATTGACGCGCGCGAGCAAATAAAGAGAACGTAATTACAATTAATTCTTTGCAACGCGTATTCCCCCCGCTTTCGGCTCTTCGGTATGGTTTTAATCTTTGGACTAGATTACAAGACGCAATGACGCTCGATCGTTACGGACTCCGAAAAGAGACGCAATTTTGCTGTAATCCTGTAACACATCCGTAAACCCACGTAATCCTATATATCGCCGCCGCCGCCTTACCTGCGGTTGCGAGATAAGACTCGAAGAAGAACTCGGCTCCGCGCGATGTCGAACGATATTCGCAGTGGCATCACGTATTTTCGCGTCGAAAGAGAACGCGCGCTTTCCGAAACCCTTCCGCACACGCGTCGCCGTAACTTATCTCGCTCGGTGAAAAAGCTATAAATACAAGCGCGCTACGTATGTTTTTCTATCGATACTTGGCGCTCACATTGATAATGAAAAATTATGATTACAACGCCGCGAGTTACGTTGGAAAATAATATTGCACATGAGCGGAGTGACAATCTGACAATTAATTAATTAATTTTCTAATACTTTTGATTAACAATAAAAAAAAAAAAAAAAAAAATGCGAATACGTACGATATATTCGTGAGATTATGTATGTTACGCGTGACGATGACGAGTACACGGTGAGGAGAGGCTCTAAATGAATTATTTAATTACAGCTATTGTGCGATCGATCACGCACCCCCCCTTCCGCTATCGATAGCGCCGCGAGTGTGGAAGCTGATGGTATGCCGGGACGTAAAACGGATCATGCCATATGTGTGGCGCGCGATTGTACTTCGCGTCGTAAATCTTCTTCACGTATACGCTAATTCACGAGTGGGAAATTTCCACCAAAACTCTCAATAAATTCACAATTTCGATCGTTTGTCAGAGAAGCATTTTCTCTGCTCTTGTTTATATGAATATTATGTAAAAATACGTCACGAGCACGACGTTTCTCGCGACAAAAAGTTTTACAATTAAACAAAGAAGAGAAATCATCGGCGAACACAAAATTCTGTTTATCTCGAAATAAACGTGAAAAAATTTATAAAAAATACAATATATATTGTATGTACGTTGTATTTGCAAAAATTACAATAATTATTGCACGAAGCAATTTTGATAAAAGTTTCATTTCCCTTATTCACAAAGAAAACAGTGTCTTTCTAGAGCTTTAGAGCTTATTTCGGATTTCTGCCGGTTGAAGTTTTAATCACGGGCAAAAGCGTTTCGGTACGACCTGTTTTGCTGGCCGCGCATCGGGCGAGATTAGAGGGAGAAATATCACTGCGTTTTCTAATTTACAACATTTTCACATTTCTACTTTCATCAACGGGGGCCCCCGACTTCTGTAGCTATCCTTGATGTTGACGACTGTTTCTCTCTTATACCTACTAGCGCGAAAATAAGAGAAAAATGACATTTCAAAAGAAACGTGGAATAATGTGTCACACAGAAGCTTTTCTCATTTCACACATATTGGTTTCCAAATTTGCAGTCGCGTAATGTAATATAAAAGTTTAGAGAGTTTTAATAAAATTGTTAAACATTTTATTAAAAATTAGTTTTTTTGAAACAAAAATATTGGTTTTTACCGAAGTTTAATTTAATTTATTTATATTCATTCTCACACATTCGCGCGAACGCGATACGTTACAAAGACTCGATATTTGTTCATCATTTAGAAGCTGTTTCGAACTATGTGCGTTTTTTTGACTGAATTTTTTATTTATTTTTTTAAAACTAAATTATTTATGCAATATCTATAGGAATGTTCGGTTCGCGAATGCATTTTCAGTAGGAATCTTGGGCATAGGATACGGGCGCGTTACTCGCGCAAAAAAAAAGCTGTCGCGCGCGCAGCTCGTAATTTCGCGCGGAATTACGTCGCAGCGCGAAATTTTGCATGCGATCCGTTATTGCGACGTGGCCGCATCACGAAGCTCGCTATAATAATAAACCTGACCTGGCATAACGATCTTAATAACGTATTTTACCGCAACAAACTTCCCCTCTTCCCGGTCGGTTTATCCCGTTCATGATTTAGCGCGATCGGGTCGCGCGGCAGCCTCGCCAACGATCCGCGTCCGTTTCCGTTCCGCGGAGAATAGCTTGTGAGTTTCCGTCACGATTAATCTCCTCGATGGTCGTTCGAATTAATCTGGGAAATTAGTGTAGCCTCGTAAGTAACTGCAGTTACACACGGGGCGAAGCGCGCGCCGGCCATCGATTAGTCTAGATCGACTCTCTTACTTCACGTGTTTGGCGCAACTTCGTCCTGTGTAATGCTAATGCCTCGTAATCCTCAAAATCCGATCTTTCCTGCGCTAGATAGAAAAATCTGCCGTTTCGTTTTAATTGACGAGACTTTTGTTTTTGCACATATAAGTATACACTCTTTTTTTTTCTCTAATGTTTTTATATTTTACACTCGGTACTTAATCTCAATAAAATATTGTTACAAGCTATATAGCTCGTTATTACAGTATGCAAATACTGTTGGCTGCGTAATAGGAAACTGTTGTTAAGCGAAATTTCGCAACTTGGTGAATTATTAGGTATCGGTATTGCGCGCGAGCGCGAATATATTTGTCTTAAACACATTTCCTGCGTGGAAAATTCGACCTTCCCGGCGCAGCTGCGTTCCACGTAACGCAGTTACACTGCGAGAGTGAAATATCCTTCCAAAAGAACTTCTCTATCGCTCCTTCTGTAGGAAGAGGTTCCTCTTTCTCTCGCTGTCTATCTCTCCGTCATTCTTCAGAGAGAGAGAGAGAGAGAGAGAGAGAGAGAGAGAGAGAGAGAGAGAGAGAGAGAGAGNAGAGAGAGAGAGAGAGAGAGAGAGAGAGAGAGAGAGAGAGAGAGAGAGAGAGAGAGAGAGAGAGCGCTTCTTCCACGTAGACCCTTCTCAATTTTGCGACGGCGTCCTTTCTTCTGTACATACGTCCAATAGCCATCCGAGAAAAAGGGGGGAAAACGTGCATTTTCGAGCGAGGACTTCTCGGCATGATCGTCCGGAGTCGTATTTCCGCGGCTATCTCTCTGGCCGGCAGCCAATTCGACGACTTTCCCACGTCCTGGAACGACCAGTTAAGGAGATCATCGCCATGGAATCGAGTCCCGTGGACCTCCCGGCCGAATGCTTTCCTGCTGCGATCACTTTTCAATAAGTTTCCGTGCGAAAAGCCCTTTCCGGCTGGCTGTCCGGTCGAACGACCGCGCGAGGAACCCGTGATTTCACACGTGAGGCTTATGTATGTATGTACAGAGTCGTCTAAAAGTCCGGAAAAAACTCTAATATCTCATAAAATAATCAATCATAGTGAAAAATATGTAAGAAGCAAAGTTTTAGGGTTTGGAAAAATCTTCTCACTAACGATGAGAGTTCAAATGAAGTTTCCAAGGTCGTGTGAAGGGCAAGCTGAATTTTTTAAATGGAATATTCTATTTTTTTTTTTTTTTTTTTTTGCATATTCTTGTAACTTATTTGAAGAGCTTTTCAAAACGGTATTTTTTTGTTAAGAATATTATGAGGCTTGGCAGTTATAATATCGCCGGTATTAGCATTATCCAAGGTGTAGGGTAAAAGATCCAATTACCGTCACCCTAAGCTATCTTATTTAAAGTACTAAGTAAATTCTAAAAAGTTATGCATAAAAATACAGAGTTTTGCAAATAATATAATAAAAAATTCAGCACTCGACGTTCTTGTCTCATTTCGTACAATTTAGGGGTGACAGTAATAGCTCCCACATCGTTCTTTTTTAATGATTGAATTTATAAATAAAAATAGACATTTTTTTGAAAGACGTATTATTTTTTTCTTATATTAGAGACATTGAATAACAAATAGGAAGAAAAACGCGTGTTTTTTGATAAATAAATAAGAAAAACAATGTAATGACGCCAGAGTTCATCGTTAAGGTATGACAGTAATTGGGTGTTTTACCCTACAGCGTAAAGGTTACACGGATTTACAGCTTTGTCGCGTATACGAGGGTGCGTGCGGGCGTGTCACAACAGAGATAAGGACCCCACACGGTTTGTCACTGTCGTACCATTAGGTAGATTTTCTTAAGCTCTACAAGTTTGTTTCTTACATATTTTTTGCTATAGTTTTTGAGATAGTTTAACTTTTAAAAGACTCTATATGGTACATAGATAAGCAAACATCGTAAATAAATGTGTCCTTCAATTAAATTGAGAATTTTCTCCAAGTGAGATTATATTTAATCGCAAACCATGACGAAACAGTAATATCAACAGTAAAAACAGCGATGTTAAATTTAATAACAGTGATGTTATAAAATTGCTTCGTACATTCATACATTCGTTTCATTTGTATAACGTATTTGTTTACGTTTCGTAGTTGATTGCTCTCTTTTACATTCAATTAATTCGTTTTTTTTTTTTTCACATTCAACAGTAAATATGAATTTTATTTAGATGTAAGAACCGTGATGTGAATAATTGATGATAAGGGATCTTGTATCCTTTTCAATTTCGTAATTACGTCATTGACCTAGCCATTCACTCTCAAACGTTTCACAAAGAAAAGCGAAACGAGAGCAAAAGAAAAAAAAAAGCGAATAGAAAGAAAGAAACCGGACAAAAAGCTGGAAGCTCTTGCACACGTAATGGAAGACCGCATTTTCCTCGGGTTTCTGGAGATTTTCTACGAAATATTTCAATTACTAAAAAAAAAAAAAAAAAAAGAAAACTTTTAATTAGAATAGGGGTAAGGGGGAAATTATCGCGCTAAAAGATCCGTCTCGTTTACAAAACGGACGCGCACACTGACCGTTTAGAATAAAAACACACATATAATATCTATCTTTATTTATATTCAATTGTATCAAGAGTTGGTCTTATTTTTTTAATTTCTATCGCTCAGTTTCTCCGAGTTCGCGTATGCAATTGTATAAATCGTGTACTTTCAAAAAAAAAAAAAAAAAAAGAGCATGCGTGACAACTTTCGCAGTTTCTGTAACAAGCGTCGTTTAGTAAACGCGACTTGCGAGTTTATTCGCACACGCATATCATTAATTGCCGGAACAACAAACTCGATTGTTAGAGCGCGGTAGTTTCGTCATGGTTTGCGAAAAAGTTTTCGATTCGGACGAGCGGAGTTTCCGAAAACTTTTGTCCGACATATTGCGAACGGAATCGAGCGAGGCGTTTTGCTTATCCACATTCCAACGCGCGCGGACATACCCCGTTTATATAGCGATGATCCTCCCTTCAAGTGTTCATTTCACGGAGCTTGCGGAAAGACGTGAAATTCTTGAGACCTAATCCGCGCGAAAGCGGCAAAAGCCGCGAAGACCTCTTCTATTTCCACGTTAACCCATTCTACTTCGGGATTGGCGTAAGCAATGCGTTGTATCCATGCGGTTGTTCGAATGGAAAACGTGAAAACAGATTTTCTCTTTCCCAAAGTATCTCTCTCGGCTTATTCCCGTTACAATTGAAATAAGATTTTCTCGAAAGAAAATTAGCTCGTTGAGATACAAGAAAGCAATTTGTTCGATCACATTCGACGTCAGATAGTAAATCTACAGGATGGTACTATAGTTAAGTACTACAAAAGATTTAAGGAAAGTGACTCCTCACACTAATTCAAAAAATGAAAACTTCATGTAACTTTATATGTCCGAAACGGCTTAGTTTCAAAGTTACAGAATGTCAAAGTTGAAAAAGAAAAATTTCGGTCTTCTTTTTCTCAAAAAATTTCAAAAACCACTCGGTTTTGATGAAACTTTGTGTATGAAGGACACGAAGACTCATCTTTTTGAATCATTTATTGTTTTTTTTTTTTTTTTTTTTATTTAATCAGGAGCGGATCCAAGGATATTCTTTTTTTTAAAAACCTAAGAAAAAACTAAATTTTGAATATGTGGTCGTATGAAGTTTTTGTCTTGAATCAGTGTGAGAAATTATCTTAAGATCTTTTAAAGTACTTAACTATTACTCTATATATAGATATTTTATATACATATGTGTATATATTGCAGATGTTTTTTGTAAAAATAATGTAACACACACACACGTGTAAAATTGTACTTAAAAACTGCCAGATGTGTGTGTGAGAGAGAGATTTTATATAATTATCATTTCAAGAAACACAGTCCGTTAAAGTTGAAAGAAAAAGCGACAAGTGTTTGCCAGTTCTCTTATTCCTCAAAGAAAAATATTAGATCCCTAAGAACGGATCTTTCCTTAACTGCCAATTTTAGAGTACGGGGTGGTGAAACGTCGCGCGGTAAGTTGTAAAAAACCGTAACCCGCATGGAGAATCAAGAAAGAGAGAAAGAGAGAGAAAAATCTGCGGAAATATAGCGCGGATCAGACGGTCGTAAAATGTGCCCGCGGATACGCGCCGGACTCCGAAGTCTTTCCCCCGGTCTGCCATTAGAACTACAGCCAACCGGAGCGCTTGGGTCCGCAAAATTGCAAAAACTCAGTTCGGCGGCAGTATCCCGCGAGCTTTTATTATTCGAGAAAAACTAAAGAAAAGAAGAAATGAATGAGTAATATTTTATGACGATCTGCAATAAAAGTTCTTCTTCCGATGAAGTTGTCGTCTGATGAATACAGTAAGAGGATATGTACACGGTTATACGTTCGCGAATAATGACAGAACAAAATATAATTAAATTAAATGGCGGATGTTGATAAATGAAGAAAAAAAGCGATTAAACCATTCCCGTAAAATGGATATCATTGTATCTATGACAATTATAATAATGCTTCGACAAAATTCATTTTCATTTTCGCAAACGGCATCACACATCTAAAAAAGAATTATATATACACGTGATCTTCAAAGTAGTTATTTGATTGGTTTATAAATACATTTACAAAGAAAACATATACGTCATACACTTACCTCGCAAATATAAAGAAATTTATAAATGCAATTGTATGTGATGAGTCAGCAAACCAAAAAAATCATGAAAATTCTGGTTTGTACATATATTACATGCAAACGTGTTCGACATCATACATGTGTGAACATTTTGATGATCTTGAAATTTTTGCAATGTATAAAAATGTTCATCACATTACTTAAAAATGAAACAGTATAAAGTACAAACAAGCTATAAAATATTTTGATAATTGTTGTTGATTCACATATCTGAAGAAGATATATATAAATATATATATACACGTGAGATCTCTCTTAAAAGTCGGTATTCGTTTCTTTGAGAAATACATTTGTAAAGAAGACACACGTCATACACTTACCCCGCAGTCATGAAAGGATCTAGGAAAATGCATTTTTTTGTGATGAATCCGCAAAGCATTAAAAGAACGAAAAGTGTGGTTTGTACATTTATTACATGCAAAAATGTTCGACATCATACATTTATAAACATTTTCACAATCTTTTAATTCTCGAAATGTATAAAATTGTTTATTACATATCTTAAAAATAAAACAGTATAGATTACTATATATTATTATTACTATATATACTATATATTATTACTATATATAGTAATATATATATTATGCTATATATTATTTTGATAATTATTACCATACATATTTTTAAAACACTTGCCATGCAATAGTACTTGTCATTAAAATAAATTGACGATGCACATGCTTCTTTAGCTACGGAACTTCTTTAATTGTGTAATCACATTTAGTACATATGAATGTATCATTGTACTTATGACAATCATGATAATGATGCCACAAAATCAGTTCATGTTCATAAATGGCATCACTTAACATAAAAAAATTATATACATACCTGTGATATTAAAAATCACTGTATATTTCGTTTCTAAATAGAGAATTTTTGTAGAGAAAACATCTTACTTCGCATTTATATTGCTTTCCAGTACTTGTAGGTGCTTCACTCGTCACGCCGGTACTTGTAGATGCCATTGTACTTCTGCTGTATATTACGATGATAAAAAAACACAAAGTGAAGTTATAGTATAACCGATTTAATGTCTGTCGCACTTCCCTCAAAATTATCTTTAATCTGTGATAGAAAATCTTGTTCTGAGAGAGAAAACCGAAGTGTAGCTATGTGAAGCCAAAAAGCAACTGAGAATTCGAATTTGACTTTGCTGGGAAAGGAAAGTGAAACGTAAACAAGAAGCGTAGATGTGCAATCATATTTATATATTCAAATAAGCCGTATACATGATGATGACTACATAACCCTTTTGATGTTATTTGTTAATCAATTATTGTAAGTTTTCACAAATACAACGAGCAATATTACTTTAAATGTATTTTTTGTAATGTTGTAAAGAATTGCGAAATTGGGTTACAATTCAATTATTATTACAATTATACCTTTACATTTAGTTTTGCTAAGAGTTTATGTTAATAATATTTAGTATAATAATATTAATTGTAAAATATATTACAATTATCGTCATATATATATGTTAGATACACACATGTTATGTAAACAATAAATATTCATGTATGTTTTTGTATAATCGGCAATTTTTTGTACAAAAATAAGGTTGAGAATACGAAATAAAAATTTTTCGTGTACGACATGTAATCGTGGTCTATTTTCACAATATTTTTATATAATGTATTACTTAGGTATATTATTATATATTTTACCATATAAATGTTTTACTTATGTACTATAGGAACAAACATATTTAAGAATATTTGTAAACATTTTATATTTTTCTTAAATATATATAATATGTTAAATATTTTTTTTGTATAAACTTTAAGAATATACATGTCGGAAATTTATATGTACTTATATTTATATAATTATACATAAATATATATGATGTACTTATAGTTATATAGTTATATATACATATATATGCATATATTCATATAAATATATGTAATATTTCATTTTATATAACATATTACTATATAAAAGGCAGAATGTACTTTGTTTACATGTACTATTTATTTTCTACATATCGTCAAATTATTTACTGCATGCAATAATAAAATCCATAAGTTCTCTGAAACTATATTAAGTCTTGTGTGTACTTACAATTTGAATAAGTTTTACATATAAGCATGCATGTGCCACAATATAACTGTATGAGCAATCGTTCCGTTTATATTAAAATGTTTATTTTTATGATGCATTTCCAGGTTAGAAAATTTAGGATATAGTATTTCAGGTATATGTTTACATATATCACATCTATATTTCTTTGATGCCATATCTTTATGACTATTTCGATGAATAATATGTTTGTGCTTTGTATACAAATGTTTATCACATATCTTAAAAATGAAACAATACAAATTACAAACACGCTATAAAATATTTTGATAATTGTTTTCATTTTACATATCTGAAGAAAATATATATACACGTGTAATTGTAAAAGTCGGTATTTGTTTTTTTGATAAATACATTTGTAAAAAGACATACGTCATACCCCGCATTCATAAAAATTTCTAGGATGCATTCTTCTGTAATGAATCCGCAAAGCATTAAAAGAAGGAAACGTGTAGTTTGTACATATACTACACGTAAATATGTTCATACATTTATGAACATGTTCATGATCTTTGAATTCTTGAAGTGTACAAAAGTGTNTATTACATATCTAAANANTAAAACGGTATAGATTACTAAAATGCTATATATTATTTTAATAGTTGTTTTCATACATATCTTCNAAACACTTGACATGCAATAATAATTGTGATTGACATGAAGTGATGCATGTGTCTTTTGATTGTAAAGATAGGTACTTATGGAATCACATTTAACACATACGAATGTATCATAGTGTTTATGACAATCGTGANANTGACACTTCAAGGTTTTGTTATTTTTGCAAAAGACATCACATATCTAAACAANAATTATATACACACCTGTGATCTTAAAAATCACTGTATATTTTGGTTATAAATGCTTTTGTACAGACAACATCTTACTTCGCATTGACATTGGTTTTCACAACTTATAGGTGCTTCACTCGTCACGCCAGTACTTGTAGATGCCATTGTACTTCTGCTTTATATTACGATGATAAAAGAACACAAAGTGACGGTATAGTATAACCGATTTAATGTTTGTCACACTATCCTAAANCCTTGACACACGGAATGAGAGATCCCGCCTCGGTAGTTGGTAAACTATCCCACCGCTGCCACCAAAATTTGTTGGATGTCGAGGAGGGTCGGGTGATTAAGAAGAAGTTCTTTGCTCGAACTTATTACGATGTCCTTTATTGCTCCTATTCCTTACAACTTTCTTTACACGGCTACGTCTCACCGCGGTAAACTCTCCGGCTTGCGGAGCCACACAGTGAGCTAGCAGTCCCAACTCAGTCTCTCCTCTGCTTCATCCACGCGATCGATTTATAGTAATCGATGATGTGGCAACCAGCAGTTCTTCCTAGAACTGCTGCCTTCCTGCTATCTAACTAGGTCATTGAGCAACAAACAGTGATGTCTCATCACATTGCTCAATGGCCTCATCTTAACATAAAAATTGGCTCACAACAAGTTCCTGGAAAGGGAAACGAGAGCCAGCCGGGATAAGACNGACAAGTCCGAACCGGCTGCCATGTTATAAACAAAACCCTAGCTGGACGACATATGACAGACAGTCTCGCGGCGAACAACGCACAATACGCGATCGAGCCGAAAGCACCTGGACCAATAAACAAACCTTATCGACCCTTGAGCGAAAAATTTTAACGGACAATAGCTCTTTGTAGAACCGCGGACACTCGCGATTCCCGGCAACCGTCACAGCTCTCGTAACCCTAGAAGGGAAGTCGTAAATCAGGAGGCTAAAGTCGCGACTCGCAGACATAAACAAGATAGGACACGTACCGGTAAGCGAGATCTAAACAAACCATGATCCCATCGATCCGGAAAATCGACCGAAAAGGGAAAAGGTCTTTGCCCCGGCGGTCAACGAACGAGGGGGCGAAATTTCGGGAAAAAACGATGGAGAAGAGGAGATCAGCCCGCAGGTATAAAAGCCCTGGATCCACGATCGAGCATTCATTATTATCCGAGCAGTCATTATTATTCGAGCAGCCATTGTTATTCGTTCATTCTTGCATTCATCAACCAGTACGTAATCCAATCTTCAAAGAGTAGTTTCTCGCGATAGAGTCAGTGATTAACGATCAATCAGTCAGTCAATTTGAATCAAAGAAATTTCGCAACTTTTTATTCGTCGAACCTGCTGAGGGTCCCGCCGACTTCCCTGGCGATCATCTGCGAGCAACGCGAATCCTGCCGAAACAACTGCGACCAATCACCGAGCAACCTTGCCAATTTTCAGCACCGTTATCACCAAAGTATATCACCGAGTACATTGTAAGTCTCACTAATACAGACTCATACACCTTTTGCATTTCGATATGAGCAGTAGTCAAGATCATCAATTCTTACAACCAATTCTAATTTTCGATACACAACGTAATATAATGATCCCGAATACCGTAATAACAATCGTGAACATTTATCCAATCAGTAATTCAATGATAGTGATTTACTCTTAATTGATTATCTCGATTTGCTACTCACAGTCAAATGAACAGCGCCTACGTTAAAATAGAATGTTCCGAACAATAGACCCTCTCATTTTACGATCTCTCGCGGAAACGGATCCGACCAATGACCCGTAACTACCTAGTGTCAGTGTATTTTGACAAGAAATGATTTCTCGTTAAAACACTCCGGACTTAAGATTTTCTATTAACTTCAATCCAGCTCAATAATCTCGATGTCACCACAACAAACCATTCCGCCGCTTGTAACTATACGCGGAGATCNCCCTAATAATAATCGATATAAAACACGAACCGTCGCACCTGAACTGTACGTGCATATCTAAAGCAAATTCATGCGGAGTCTACTTATAGTATGTTTTCGTTACTATTATTATTGTTTTTAACAATCTATTTGAATAAACGATTATGTTAATATTTTCATACCAAAATCTGGCTTTAATTAATTCAACTCTTATGGACCTCGTCTAACTAATAAACTACTAGTAAACCACACTTGATTAACAACCCGTTCATTCCTCCTTACATCGCGTGGTTCCGTACTTGGTAAGTGAGACTTGCGTCTTTAGACCTAAAAAGGAACCGACGAGTGAGAATACGTTAGACAGAAAAAATCGAGTGACGCCGTCGGCCTGTCTGCGTTGCCGAAAAGTCTCGCTCGACTCGCGCATTCCTGACTTCCTTCTTTGTGACAGTGTGCCGGGATAGATATCACGGTCGCTTGAATGTGTCAGTGCGTCTGTTGCGTACTACCACTAATGCCCGACCGTAACCATAGGCTCAGGACGTAACATTACTAACATGCTATATATTATTTTAATAGTTGTTTTCATACATATCTTTAAAACACTTGCCATGCAATAATAATTGTCATTGACATGAAATGATGCATGTGTCCTTAGATTGTAAAGATAGTAAGTTATGAAATCACATTTAACACATACGAATGTATCATAGTGTTTATGACATTCGTGATAATGCCACCTCCAGGTTATTTTATTCTCGCAAACGACATCACATATCTAAAGAAAAATTATATACACACCTGTGATTTTAAAAATCACTNTATATTTTGGTTATAAATGCTTTTGTACAGACAACATCTTACTTCGCATTGACATTGGTNTTCACAACTTATAGGTGCTTCACTCGTCACGCCAGTACTTGTGGATGCCATTGTACTTCTGCTTTATATTACGATGATAAAAGAACACAAAGTGACGGTATAGTATAACCGATTTAATGTTTGTCACACTATCCTAAAAATTATCTTTAAATTGTGATAGAAAATCTTGTGCTGAAAAAGAAATCGGAAGTGTAGTTATGTGAAGCCAAATAGCAACTAAGAATTCGAATTTGCCTTTGCTGCGAAAGGAAAGTGAAACGTAAACAAGAAACGAAAATGTGCGATCATATTTATATTTTCAAATTAGTCGTATACATGATCATGACTATATAACGTTTTTAATGCTATTTGTTAATTATTTATTGTAAGTTTTTATAAATATAACACGCAATATTATTTTAGATGTATTTTTTGTATTGTTTTAAAAAATTGCGAAATTGGTTTACAATGTATTTATCATTAGAAGTATATCTGTAAGTATAAGTTTGTTACAATACGTTACTTTTTTTAATAATATTTCATATAATAATATAAATTGTAAAATTTATTACAATTTTCGTCATATATATATGTTATATACACACAAGTTATGTAAAAAATAAATGTACATATATGGTTTTGTATAATCGGCAGTATCTTTGTACAAAAATACGGTTGAGAGTACGAAATAAAAATTTTTCGTGTACGACATGTAATCGTGTTCTATTTTCACAATATTTTCATATTATGTATTACTTAGGTATATTATTATATATTTCAGCATAGANATGTTCTAAGTATGTACTATATGAACAAACATATTTAAGAATATTTGTAAACAGTTTATATTCCTATTGAATATATATAATATGTTAAATATTTTTTATGTATACACGTTAACAATATACATGCCATAAATTTTCATGGAATTATATTTATATAATTATACATATATATATATATATCTATGCATATATATGCATATATTCATATAAATATACGTGATATTTTAATATATATAACATATTACAATATAAAATAAAGAATGTACATTACTTACATGTTGTATTTACTTTTTACATATCGTCAAATTATTTACTGCATGCAATACTAAAATCTATAAGTTTTCTTAAACTATATTAAGTCTTATGTGTACTTACAATTTGAATAAGTTTTACATATAAGCATGGATGTTCCACAATATAACTGTATGAGCACTCGTTACGTTCATATTTGCATTATTACACATATTACTGTACATATTGCTCTCCATAATAAGTTTTATTTAAAAAAAAAAGATGTGCAAAATAACTATAGTGTTCATAATATATTTGACATTCGAATCGTTATACCAAATTAACAGGTCGATGTATATTCTTTTTCTCTTCTTCGTTATAAGGAAACGATAATTCAGAATTTTGTCTACGAAGAAACACAATATGCTGAATTACATTGCGAACAGTTTTCTTGCAGTGCCACACTTGAATGATTGGAAAGTACATGAGGAACAAAGAAATCATACTGTTCATTACATATTGCACATGGCCATACCAAATGAACCGATCTATGATAATCTACATCTGTCTTCATTTTCTTATTTGGCTGTTTTGAATGAATGGATGAAACCAATCGATGATTATCATACTTTTTTGTCTGTTTCTCAGAATCATATGGCCGGTTTACAGAAACATATCGACATATTCATCTAACTTCGTTTTTCTTTATAAATTATGTCACTCACTTTCAAAAATATGAAATATAAATTTAAACAAACAAACTTAAAGAAATAATAAAGCCAGTAAGAACTACATTTAAAATGTATGTGCTAGATACTTTGTGACGTGTAAAGTACTACAAAGTATAAATCAAATATATTTAAAAATCTGCATCTCACAAATTTTGCATACATCTCATATAAAAATAATGTGTGTTGCGTACATTTACTTTAAAACTCAAGTGCAAGGAAACCATCTTGATCAAGAGTGAACCACGCATTTTGTGCAATCTTTTGATATGCACTTTCTCGTAATTATGTTTTGCATTTCACATAAGGAAAAAAAAGAGTTATTTCTACGCAAGATGTAAGCAAAGCAATCAGAATAGCTTGATGAAATTTAGATAAAATCGAATTACAATGTCTACTACTTAATACGTTAAACACTATTTCGCACGTATAATCACTGTTTAGTTCTTACTTTGACCTTATATTTTTCTTACAGTTAAATATCAAAAAAACGTTGTTACATGGATACAAAGTTAGATGTAGTTGCTATAATTTTACTGTACTTACACACATACACTGGTTTTAGTATTTTACTACGTTTATAAACTTTATTTTTATATTTCTAACGTTCGTCGCAAGGTTTATTTAAATGGTTATTTGTATGATGCATTTCCAAGTCATAAAACTTAGAATATAGTCTTTCAGGTATATGTTTACATATATCACATCTATATTTCTTTGATGCTATATCTTTATGACTATTTCGATGAATATTATGTTCGTGCTTTGTATAGAAAAGTTGATCACATATCTTAAAAATGAAACAGTACAGATTATTACCACGCAATATTTTAGTTTCTTAAGTGTTTTTATATATATTTTTAAAGAACTTGCCATGCAATA
>NW_018020780.1:213387-295000 GCF_002006095.1 Pseudomyrmex gracilis | reverse complement strand
ATTTTGCACATCATCTGCTAGATGGGTAAGGTAATGCATATTCATTATTTGACATTGTTTTCCATAATAGTATCTAGCTAACTGGACAAAATGTTGTAAATATTTTTTAGCTTGAGTATTGAATTTTAAAGCTAAGTTATTTGAGCATAATATTCTGCAAGCAACGTGAAATAAAAGAAAATGATTATATAATTTTTTTGGTAAAATGTTTTTTAGAACTATTGGACCACAATATAATAAGAAAAATCTAAACTCAGTTGCTTTCCATTTTGCAACTTCAAATACAGATCGGGTAGAACGTTGAAAATCTGCAGATATTTGAGAATTTAGTTGCATTAATCGTTCCGAAAGATGCATTTTATTATTATAACTTAATTTTGTTGACAAATTTCCCTTCAACCAAAACTCCATAAGCATTTTTTTCATTATGCCTAAGCAGCAAAGATGCATAAAATCTAAAACAAAGTGACATATCATATCAATTTTCGGATTTATAAGTGTCAAAGGTGATAATCCAGTATGGTGTTCAGAGTTTTGTTTTTCTCTGAAAGATTGGTCAGTTCTTTCCTTGCAAATGTTGCTATAAATTGTTCTTTTTTCATATCGTGTTCCGCGCACGTCGCATCGCTCACATGCATAAAACCCCCCATGACTTTTTATACACTTAATAAATGATCGGGCAGGCCTGTCGCACACAAAACACATGATACAAACTTTAAATAATTTCCCATCTATTACTATGCCATTAAGCAGTAATTCATTTATTTCAACAATAAATTTATCAAAATACGCGATCAAATCATTAGGTTTTTGTTTTCCTGCATATACAGCTATCGGAAACGGTTTGTATATTTCTGGTACAAAATGTACTTGTCCTAATATTGGCCAGAACTGTTGCAAGCTTGAATTATACAGAGGAAGACCATCAATGTTTATTTTTAGATATAAAATCTCGGTTTTATGTAATTCAGAATTGACGGTTACTTCAAGATGTTTGGCGATACCAAAGTATACAAATTCTCCTACATTACATCCGTTATTATCATTAAATTTTATAATATTATATTCAGCAGATTTTGTTTTTAGAAATGTTTTTGCAGTTGCAGGTAAATGTGGAAGTAATCTTTTTTGAAGAATTTGAAGTAGTGAATCTAATTTTGTGTGCGGGATATTCGACTTAATCGCCCACTCTCGAAGTTGCACAATTTCGTCAAATTCTTCATCGTCACTTAACGAACTATAGTCGAAATCGTTTACTTCATCGATATTAGTTTCGTCGTTAGGGCTTACATAATTATCTTCAATGCTTTCGACTTCATCCTCGAATACGTCATTTAATTCTTCAAACTCAGTGAATGACTGTTCAAGCTCTCCGTCTGTATTATTTCTTTCTAAATTATTATTCTCCTGTTCCGGTAATGCATTTTCATTCGCAATAGTCCTAATGTTCATTTGTAAACTCTCTTGTTCTATTAACCTCGGCGAAATTGCATTATCTGTCGAAAAAAATTATTTGTTTTTATATATTTAAATAATTCTTTTTTCTTGTATATGTGTATAAATGAGTGTCTGCAGTATAATTGGTTCTCAATCTCAAACAGAAATATAATTAAAACATATGCTAAAAACATATCTGTCATATATGTAATATTACTATAATATTACTATAGATTGCTAATCATCAATGTATCTTTCTAATTTGCGGTATGCAGACTGAGAAAACGAGATAGAAAATACAATATATGTATATATGTATAGATGTAAAGTGCTTTGAACGTATATGCGCATATGTATTGACGTATAGAGGCAATAGAGGTTAATATAAAAAGTTTGGTTATAATATTAAAATTTACTGAATTAATATTATAATAAGAAAAAATATATAAATAATAGAAAAATTGACTTCCAAATGTTTTTATTCTACACACGAATGACACAAATGTAAATATACAATTTTATTAGATTTTATATGCGATATCGTATATCTGTCCAATAATATTTTCGGCAGCGTTTCAGCTAGCAATATAGTAGTATTACATATATGATATCTATATATCTATGTAAAGTATATTAATAGAAGAGCTGTAATACTGATTTTTATTTACGCGATTTTAAATAAATTAAAATAAAATTACATTTTTATTGCATACCTGCAATATTAAGAAATTTTTCTACATCAATTTGGCGGCGAACTTTACGATGTCTATCTACTCTTCGCCGTGTTAATTCTTGTTTTCTTCTTTTACTTTCCATGATTAATTACAATTATAAACCTTATATATCTTTTTAAGAAGAAAGTCAAACTCGACTAAAAACGCAATTTGCTTGTTTCGTCCAAGAACGTTTTAGTTTTTAGCGAAACAAAACACAATTACAAATAAATAGTGTTTCCATGATGACAACACGGGATGTGTGAGCGTATACTTCTTTCTAGAATAAACTATTTCGGAATTATAAATATTTCATCTTGCATTCGAATAAAATTCTTCAATTTTAAATCAAAATGTTTAAATATCTTGAAAGTAAAACCTATACTATATTAAAACTGACAATTTACAACGTTAAAAATATTACAAAATATATATGTATAATGTGTATGTTATGTAATCAATACATAGATTATGAAACAGATATAAAATATTATATTCAAAATGTTAATTAACTATTTTTTTTTTATTTTTTTTTATTTTTACTTTTTTTTAACCTAAATAAATATAGTCAAGGTTTTCACTGAAAATGTTAAATTTAATTTAATCGGTAAATAATACAAATATTTTTATATAACTAACCGAGAAATTTAACAGATGATACAAGCCAATGCGCTCGATGTTATGCGGAATAAATATATATATAAATATATATTTATATTTTTTTAGAAGTGTAAAATTTTTACACTTTATATTTCGAATTGAAATTTCAATTTGTAAATTTATATAGGATATGCTATACTTGCATCACATATACATGAGAATATCCATTTTTTCTTCCCAACTAATTTAGAAATATTGCGAAAAAAACACCTCGGCCAGGAGTCGAACCTGGAATCTCCCGCTTCCGTGCGATCGCCTTTTCCAATTCGGCCACCAAGATTTTTTTTTTCGCAATGTAATTTTTAATTTAGTTGGGAAAGGAAGATGAGTATTTTCATATATGTGATGCAAGAGTAACATTCTGTATAAATTTACGAATTAAAATTTCAATTTGAACAATTAATCATATAAGTGTAAAAATATGAATTACAAGCACATAAGGTATGCCTTAATCTAGCCTAGTCTGGCGCAAATCCGGCATTCCTTAGTAGGGCTTGCGTGCGTATTCCCTGATCAGGCGTAAATCAGGCTTTCCATAATAGGCGAAATTCAGACATTCCTTAGTAGGGCACAAGTCAGGCGTTCCTTAGTAGGGCGTGCCTGCGCGTTCCCTGATCAAGTGCAAATCGGGCTTTTCTTAATAGGGCGAAATTCAGGCATTCCTTAGTAGGGCACAAGTCAGGCGTTCCTTAGTAGGGCGTGCCTGCGCGTTCCATGATCAGGTGCAAGTCGGACTTTCCTTAATAGGGCGAAATTCAGGCATTCCTTAGTAAGGGACAAGTCAGGCGTTCCTTAGTAGGGCGTGCCTGCGCGTTCCCTGATCAGATTCAAGTCGGGCTATATCTTGGTAGGGCATGCCTAAGTTTTCCCTAATCAGGCCAGCATCAGGGATTCCTAAATAGGACATACCGGAATGCTCCCTGATCAGGGCCACATAATACGTCAGGTTTGCCGGATCCAATTTCTAGCCGGGTTGTTGCATCTCGCTCCCCAGGTCGGGTTGAGAAATTATTGTGACGTCGGCGACAGAATCACGCGTCGGTTTATCTTCGGTGCTCCTCGGTGCTCTCCTCGAAAGAGAGATCCGAAATCGATTTATCTTCCACCGACCGCGTGCGTGTCCTTTCGATAAAGGTGACGTGATTTATGAGCGATTACTCGAGTAAATATTTAAGCAACGCGTGACAGAAGAGAAAGAGAGAGAGGGAGGGAGAAAGAGAGAGAAACTTCTCTTCTGATCTGTTAATGACGAAGAGAAGTTTGTCGCGCGCTAGCAACAGGTTTGACCCCATCGATCGTTTAATTTTGACAACTACGCTGCTGGCCGATAATCTTGCGAAGCACGTGCTCTATCGCACGCAATCGGATTATTTTCTATCACGTCTTTTTGCAATTCTCGCTCATAAAGGAGCGACAATACGCTCGCGGGTGACAAATCGAACGGCCGATTGAAGTGTGCATTTGTGTGTAATTAAAAATTTTCCCGTTTTAAATAAACAAGAGCAATTATCTTGCTGCGAGAAAAATGTATCTCGCAGAAAATAATCGAGACTTTTTCAGATTTTATCTTCGATTTTGTTCGAGAGACTGTGTGATAATTTTGCAAATTGCAATTTTATTTTTTATCTCCAAAAGAGGCAATCGAAACATCCCGCGATTCTTCAAGTGTTTCTCATTTAATATTTCTGCTCCGATAGTTCGCTACTTATTGGATTTGTTTGGTTTTTAAGAACATCTTTGCAATTTATAACATTTACAATTTTACTCTTTACTATATTTATCGCTCTAAAAATAATCTTTGCATGTAATTTTGCTTGAGGATCTTACTGTGGTGTGGGACTGAACTTATTTTCGAATCGGTATCCAGAGCAACCTCGTTAGTCGGAATTATCTCGTGGCGCGACTCTTTTAGCTCGCGAGAAGGAGCGAGTACGGTTCGGCTCTTCTAGATTGTAGCAATCCCTTCTAATTTGCGAACGAAAGCTGCGCGTCTTCTTTGTCATCAGAGCGCGGCGAGTCTTGCTCCAAACCAGATCCCAGACCGCGGCTCGCCGTTATATGTATCTCAGGTCAACCCGTAGATTACACACGACCGAGAAACCTCCCGGATCTTTGCACGGTCCTTGTTCTCGCGACCTTGCGCGCGCCTTTTTCGCGTCGATGGGAAATCCGACGAGTTTTTCCAACTCGTAGAAACTCGCGCGGGAGATTATTGCTTCTATTATTCCATTGTTTTTCATTGCGACGCAACGTTTGTACTTTCTGACGCTCCGAAATAACAAACCGATGACGAAGATTGGATTCAAACAATGTACGATGTTACAGCAACGAGAAATCGCTTTATTTTAATCTTAAAAAATGCTCGAAATAAGATTCCGACAGAGAGAGAAATGACAAGCCTTTAACCTTTAGGGAACCGGCAGCCACTATAGTGGCTCTGAATCAGCATCATAAATTTGCATGAGATACGGTATATATATATTTATAGATTTTAGAATCAAAACAAATAAAGAAATTTAAATAATAATATAAAAATTAATAAATTATAAATTATTAAGTATATACATTTAAAAGTTTTGGATACAAAATATACAAGATTTCGCGACAAAAATGCTAATTCTCTAAGGGTTAAAAGCCAGATGCCTCGTGTGCGATATAATTTTAAATTAATACGTGTTAATTAATTCGAATTAATTTTCATTCGAAAAAAAAACTACATCGGATACTTCGTTCAATTCGCATCTCGAAAATCTCATATCGAGCGCGCTCGGTTCGCGCTCTCTCTCTCTCGTATATACATAGAAATCCGCTTTAATTTAATTCTGTTTACACGTCAAATCGGCGATTAAAACGCGATCGCAATACTCGGTAAACAATCGTTCAAGAAGGATCGACGTTATTTATTACAGAAAAACGAAACGATCGTTTTCTCTTTTTTGTTTGACGTTTTTCTTACTCTGTATAATCACAAAATGATCCGATCAAATTACCAGGCCGCGAATATCGTAATTAAATTCGCGGGGATAATTGTATACACTTGTCGTAAGTGGTGTAGTATACCGTCGCGCGCGGAACACTTTTATCAGATATAGGTGTGCGTGCGCGCGCGGACCGGAGAGTAAAAGGCCAGGCGCGAATACGCACGTACGTACGTATGTGTACATGTACGCACACGCAGATGTAATTTATGCACGCGGAATTATACGCCGCATTATTTTCGCTCGTAACTATTACGAGCGTTCACCACACACACACACACATGCGTACAATGACTCGCGAAACGTTTCTCTAATATTTCTCGAATAATCGATAACAACCGACAATGCGCGCGCGCGAAAGAAGTTCATCATTACGAAAAAAGAGAAAGCGCGACGCATCCTTTTTTCAAGATTTATCGGGATCGCGCGCGAGATCTTTGTCAGATGGTTTTTTTTTTTTTTGCCGAGCTGATTCGCACAGCCGACGAATTCTTAACTGCACCACCGCGACGCGATAATAATTGCAACGGGATCTAGGCACTGGGTTGTATCCGCCTTGTCCTCCACACCCTTGGCTTCGATTCCATTCCACTTGCGTCGTAACTCTATCAACGATCTCATTTACGGATTAAACCGCTCTCCTTCTCTCTCTCTCTCTATCTATCTATCTATCTATCTCTCTCTCTCTCTCTCTCTCTTTTTCTCTTCTCTCGTAGCCGGTTGTTCTCTTCGGCACCTGATTACACTCTCTCTCATTTCGCAATTCTCTTTCTCTCTGGCTCTCCGCCTCGCTGTCGCCGCCGATTCTATTCGTCCCGATTCCGAAGTTTAATCTCAGTCGACTCACGATCCGGGTTTGGAATAAATTTTATGCTCATCAGCCACTGTTTTTTATTTGTTTTTTTTTTCTTCATCAAATTCGTTTTTCCTTCAAACAAACACAAAGAAATCGCATCGCGCTCCGACGACACGACGAAGCGGAGAGAGAGGAGGGGTGAGAGAGAAACACACACGATTCCGTAATAAATGAGCGATTTCTCGAGAGAGAGATGATTCGATTAGCGTGCGCGCACGTACGTACTTACATGCAGAGAAACTGCGAAATTGCGCAAGAGAACCGGCCGGGTGCGCGCGCGCGGCGGGACATACGGTCCGGAGTTATCTCTTAATTTAATGGAAGAGTCCCATTAAATGTAATCTTGAGCGCTATGTGACATGGTCCCGCTAGAGAAATCTTTAATCTCAATTTTTTTATCAAGGACGCGACGACGAGAAAGAGAGAGAGAGAAAGAGAGACGACTACCCGGCTTTCACTTTTCTGCGAAGTTCGAAACGTTCCGTGTCGTCGTCGACACACACGCGGATGTATCGTTGTCCGGTAGCGCAAAATACCTACACGCGCGTCTCTCGATGCAGCGCGATGTGACACACAGAGCGTCTCCGAGAACAGCCTCGATCGTGTTTCGCACCGTCTCGGAAGTATTTTCCGCCGCGTCACGCAATCGTACAACGCGTACACAATTCGAAAAACGTTGCAATTAATATTTATCGATAATTACAATGATAATAACAAATACGTCGGTGACGACACTCGAAGTTGAGGAAAAAAATTCAACGCGCGACTCGGGCCGATACACTTTCCGCGCGGTAATTATCCGCGCGGGTTTGTTTTTCATATCGAGTTCGAAGGTGAGCGTAATAATTCAGCGTCGTCTAAAATCAATCCAAAGAGAGAGAGAGAGAGATGTCGTTGCCTCTATAAATATTTATAACCGCGGGGATCAAAGATTCATGGATTTTTCCGCGCGTCTTTGAAGCCGCGTCCGCCCGTCTGAATAATCGATACATTTATGATTCGCTGCGATACGTATGTATGTACATACAACGTACTTACGCGCACTGCTCCTAACGCACATTGTCGGCGCGCGTATATCCGTCTTGGATGTTTTGCACTTTTATGCCTCAGCGAATTGATTGTCGGACTGACTGACTCGAAACAACAAGGCAGATAAATATTTTAACCCTCTCTTTCACGAGAGAGAGAGAGAGAGAGAGAGAGAGAGAGAGAGAGAGAGAGAGAAAGAGAAAGAGAGATTCCCGTGGGAGATTTAATGAATAGATAATCAGTGACTTGTAACGAATTCGAGACAGAAACAATCGGAAGAAGGTTCGAAAGATTTGAGACGCGCGCAAGACGCGTAAAATGCACGACATGTAACAATTAATTTGCCGCAAAGCGGCAAAGCAACGTCTTTGTTACGATTCAATACAAATTTTTTGCGTGCGACATAAACAAATTTATATTACAAACGTACGCGGGCGCTGTGACTCATTTCTCTCTCTCCCTCTCTCTCTCTCTCTTTCTCTCCCGTGCGCTTCTTCAATTTGTCTCTATTACGCGCTCCATCAATTTAATTTATCATGCTATCGCCGTTCGTTGACTTCTCAATTTGCTCTCCACACATCGAGGAACCCGCGCTATATTTGTTCGTTCCAATAATCGGACCGCGATACATTTTCCGCCGACTTGAATTTAATCACGGTCCTCTCCATTTTTCCCTTCGAGAAGCTTCGATCGCGAAAACCCAATCTCATTATTAACCGACCAATCAATTTGCGTTAACTAATTAAATGGACGTCGAAATAAATTTCGCGCGAACTCGAAAAAAAAATTTATTTTTTCGCGATCGCCTCTCGTGCACTTCTGAAATAAAAAAGATACGCGCGCGAACAAAAGAGATACGTTTTCTAAAGCAAAAAAACCGCGATTACGTCGTGACAAAACGCGATTTCTACTCGCAACTTCCGTTACGCATCGTTGCATCCGGCGCGCAAGAACCGAAGTTGTTGCAATTTCGTGATAAAGTACACGGTTTGGTTTTTTTTTCCTCGCGCGCGGTCGAAAAATAATACGAAATCAAGTGTCGAAAGTTCAAACCGCAGAACGAACCGCCGCGCCGTCGAAGTGCCGCGTTCGATATTTCAACTTTTGCGTGCGCAACATCACCGAATAATCGTGTAATATATTACACTCGATGCCTTACGAAAAAAAAACAAAATAAAAAACTACACGAGAAAACCACTTGTGTTTATATATACAATGCGAGTTGTTGCACAATTTTAACGCGCAAAAAATCCACATGAGAGTTGAAACGTCTGATCAAGCACTTTATTGATGAGGTTGTCCCAATGATCGGTGTGTGTATTATTAGACCCGGACATTTGATTAAAGAAATAGCTGCAACAAAATATTTTTATATATGTAAAGTTAAAAATTAATAATTAAAAAAAATTATTTCAAAAAACTACTTAAAACATTGAGGATTGTTATAATTAATATTTACATGTCTGCAATAATTACAACTATAGCAGATAGTTTGAGATCAATACTAGCCACAATGTGTTGTAGTGCAAAACTATATTTTTAAATTAATCAACACTTGAAAATTCGAATTGACTTCAATTGGAAAATTCATCCGAGCTTAAATTTGCAACATGTAACTCATTTTATCTCTCTGTGAGAATTAAAAAATTCATTGCGAAATTTACCTTGACAAGGAGTCGATAACATATATTTGTGTAATAATAATTTCTTTAACAAATGTCCGGTCACATCGGTGGTGGGGGAGGGGGTCACTTACCTCAAAGTCAAACTCGACGCGGCGATCATCTTCGCGATCACACACGCGCAATTCACACATTCGCGAAGAACACATTCTTTTCCGTTTCTTATGCAAATGCATGCCGACGCGTGAAAAGCGAAGTTTTCGCCGCGGAGCGGCGTCCAGCGGCAACGCGGCACGGACGCATTCCGCGCGTCAACTGACCGCGACCACCGAGAAGAATTCAGCCTATCGTAATGTTGCAACATTTAGCTGAAACTTTTCGTCGACCTTGCGTAATCGCAATCGTGCATTTCGCGGCGGTTAACCAGCCGGCGACGACGTGGCGGCGATGCAACGCGCTTGACAGCTTTTGGTTTCGAAGCGTGGGTCCGGTGTGTCTCTCGGTTGCTCATTAGCATACTCGATCGCGGGTCACCTTCCTTGCAAGATTCGTCCTCATCCGGTTTGTTAGTTCGTATTTTTAGACGCAAAGTTAATTTTATAGAACTTTTTTTCGACAAATAAAGAAACGCCGAGACCGTTTTTCGGTCTGCCTGCTTCGTGGTCTGTCTCGCTATCCGATCTACTGGTTGATCAATTCACACGGAATTCCTCGACGTGTCGCAAGACAATTGTGTTGCATCTGAATTTTGCGCAACCGCGCAACATAGCACGCGCGCGCATTCGTTGCGACAATTATAGATTTTCAGCGCAAAAGTAATCAAAGTTTTTCTCCGTCGTCGGAATGAGTCTCGGTGAGATTCGTTTTGCATTACTTCTACCGTAGAATTATTATACAACTCGATTTGTGTACCCCGTACCGTGCGCTTCGACTATTTGCATACGCGCGCGCGCGCAAAAAAAAAAAAAAAAACATTGTTGCAACCAACTTTCCCTCGACTTTCAATATCCGTCGACAAATTTATACGCGCGTAACACCGGCAAGGATATTTGAAGGACCAACCTCCTCGCGTTGCGTCGGGAAATTTTTTGTGATGGAAAAAAAACGAAAGTTAGATTAAAAGCGATCTCGAAAGCGCGGCGTTTCGTTTCGACGACGACCGCATGTTCGAAATTTTTTGCGCAACGTGGATGCGAGAAATTTATTCGACGAGGTGTCACAAACACATGCCGCGGATTATTTTATTTTATTGACTAATCCCTCATATCCCCTCCCTATAGATCACGCGAATTTAAAGTGTGTCCAAAAAGATTTTTAGGCAGGTTTCAGATTTTATTAATTTTAACTCGGAATCTCTGAATATTTTTTTTATTATTTCTAACCTTTTAAAAACTTTTCAAAGATCCATTAAAAATAAGTTCGTTTATTAAACTGTTTCTTCGTTAAATAAACAACGTATTAGCTAGACTAGTTTGAAACAAAACGCCAGAGAGAGAGAGAGAGAATTGTTGCAACATTATTTTAATATCTTGAAATGCGTCAGACCCACAGTTTACTTTCAAGGCGTCTAAAAAAAAACTAGTTTGGAATTATAAAAAAAGTTAAAGATTATTGTGCGATTCTTGTAAAATTCTTACACACGATTCGCGCAAGCGATTTAGAGACATTTTGTTCTCCAGACCTCGAAACAACGTGCGCGCGTTCCACGCGACACCGGTGGTTATAGATCGCGAATGGAACACACACAATTCATATTGAAATTTAATTGCCGCATTACCGCTTGTTGCAAAACTGTCGCGAGTGAATGTCACACGCCGCGCGATTGTATTATTCCTTTCGATCTGAATTCATAATTCGAACGGCTTCCCGCGCGCTCTCCACGCGCACACATACGCGAAACGAGTTTAATTACACGCCACCCGTAACGGGTTTTACGATAAAACAGGATTTAGTTTTCGGATACCGGTTTTAGAAGCCGACTTATACCTCGCGCGCAACACACAGCTCGGCCTTTTCTCGCGCCCGCAAACGACGACAGTCGTAAAAATTTAAAGCGGGGGACGCGAGGAAAAATGCAACTCAATCGCTCCCGATCGCGAAAGTGGCCGTGACTAATCACGGTTGGTGGAATAAGAAATAGAGCGCGCGAACGAATCGCGATATTTCGGCAATAAAGAGAGGCCGCCGTCGAATGAAGAATAACAAACAAAAAAAAAAAGAGAAGCAACTTTCATCATGTGACGCGATCAGACTACATAATCACGACGCTTGATTTATTCCGTTATTTGGTTTGCCGCGTGTTTAAACTTTGTCCGGAGTACAATGACACACGCGCACCAGGTGCCAGGTTCACTGGATGTTGTTTTTTTTTTTTTTTTTTTTTTTTCAAAACGAAAGACGTCACAGACCGAATGGAAAAAAGCGAAATTGTTCGAAATAAATTAAGTGTGCGAATAAATCGAATGAGAAAAAAACAAAAAATATTTCCATCTCTGTGCGTGTGTATTTCCATATTTACCTGAAAGAATATTCGTCATATTCGTTTTTTGTAAATGTAAAGTTTAATAATAAAAAAAAAAAAAAAAAAAACCGACAACGGGCAATAAACCGCTCGCGCACGGAAGACGAAACAAATACCAAAGGATAGGAGAATGTGTGGAGGGATGATAATGACTGATATATCGTCTCTCATATTCTCGGTGTTTACATAATATTTATTTTCACTTTTTATAGGTATTCTTATAACATTTTTATGTATGGGAATATATAATCATGGGCAAGTCAAAGAAATAAAAAAAGAAATTTACCAGATGAGCGCCCACTCATTACACTCGGATATCGCACAAAATAGAGATAACTCTTCCTTCCTTTCTATCTCTGTCTTTCTCTCTCTCACTTGCTTCTGTTTGTCCATACACACTCAATCTCTCACTCTTTTTAGTTTTTTCTTTTTCTACCACACAGCTTTCTTCGCTCTAATTATTCTTCTTAAAATACAAACGAGTAATGTTAACTTTAATATTAATAATTATTATTACCAGTAAATCATTCATTAACAATAATCATCGAAAAGTTCCGTACGCGCCATATGCGTGCGTCGTTGTTGTTGTTTTTTTAGTTATTCAGCGTGTTTTTTTATCGTATGTGTGTGTGTGTATTTATATATATATGTATATATAAATATGAGTTAAAAGATACGTGTGTGTTGCAAATGACCGTCGTCTATGCGCGTGTGTATGTAATAAATTCGTGTCCATTGCGCCCACGCAATGAGTATATGTGTGTGTGTGTGTGTATATTCCAATGTGGAAAAACCTATTTGATCGACCTCTAAGTCGTCGCGAGAAGAATCCTTGCGGGAGAGGATGTGAACGAGAAACCGATAATATAAACGACTTGAACGAAGAAAAGGAGATGTATACACCGTGTATAGGGGGTGAAAAAGAAACAGCGCGAGGATAAGCGAAAAAAAAAAAAAAAAGAATTGCGCGATCCTCCTGGTGTGACGTCACCGACCGCCAATCTAATCGCCGGAAGTCCCGCGAGACCGAAACAACCTTCCGGTGATCGAAACCACCGCGATGTATGTACGTGTGTGTGTGTGTGTCTTTTCGTTCGTGTGTTTCTTCGTTGCGTGGCTCTCGCGAAAGAAGAGAATCCGTACGAAAGAAAAGAGATAATTTTCCGCGTTTTTCCACGTGATTTTCTTGCCCTCGTCAGAGATCGCGGGAAGATCGCGCGCGCAATCGATCGTGAGCTTTTCTCCTCGCACGACGACGAGAGAGTCGAGAGAGTTCTTGTTTCATTTCTTCGAGAAAAATGCGGCGAAGAGAGGGTGAGGTGGGGAGGGGGAGACGAAGGGAGGCTACAGCAATATTTTCTCGCCACAATACGTCGCCGTGTGACGTTGTCTCTTGTCTCGTGTCACGCCATTATGATATTGCTGTGTCGCCGCTACACAACGTCGTAGTTTTCAAAAGACACACATATGTATATAATATGTATATGTATATAATAATAATAATAATAATAATAATAATAATAATAATAATAATAACAATAATATATCGCAGTTGCTATACTTATCTACAATCGTTAGTCATAGGTACTATAGCCATTAATCAATGTAAATAACTTAATCGTAATGGATGGTTAAAGACGAGATCTCTCTCTCCCCAGTGTGTGCTGTGCCAGCGCAAAAAATCGGGAAATATATTGTTGTAGTAGCCGCGTTACATGTATAATTCGTATCTCATTACGTGTGTGTGTTTGTGTGTGTGTGTGTGTGTAAATATATATATATATATATTTTACATAAATGCAACTTCGATGGCCGCGAACTGTACGGAGCGAACTAGTAATACTAAGCGATTATATAAATAAATTATAAGTAGAAAAAAAAAACGATTGAAAAAAGAAAACGAGGGGACTTCACAAATATCTATCTCACATATGTATATAGACAGCATCCGCGCCGTATAGGACTGTGCTTACTTTGTTCATTCGTCCGGGTGAAAAATTGTTGCATTTAACGAAACGAGCCGGGCAACGGAGAACGAGCAGAGAGAGACGCTCCTAACGACTGTTGCTCTACTCTCGAAGTCGATTATCTCGAAACTGCCCGGAGATAACGCGCGCGCGTTTCTGAAGGATCGGAGCCTGGTTTGTTTTTTATTTTTTTTTATTTTTACATTCTCGTTAGCGCGATGCCAGATCAGAAACA
The DNA here is from genome assembly GCF_002006095.1 of Pseudomyrmex gracilis. NCBI lineage: Eukaryota > Metazoa > Arthropoda > Insecta > Hymenoptera > Formicidae > Pseudomyrmex > Pseudomyrmex gracilis. The sequence continues at coordinate 280,982 of NW_018020780.1, read as the reverse complement.
CGCCAACTTCTTCTGCTTGTCTTTTGTTTGAGGTTGCCAGAAGACACAAAGAAGATTTGTCGTGTGTAAACAACCGAGAAAAATTTCTTTCTTTTTTGTTGCGCAAGTTCATTCTCTTTACCCTTGTTTCTCTTCCTCCTCCTTCTCTACTTTCTTCTCTTTCTCGCGGGCCTACTTTTGTTTCGCGTTTTTCTCTCTCTCTCTCTCTCTCTCTCTCTCTTTGTTCTTTCTCGATCTTCCGCTGCGAGAGATTTGAGAGAGATCAGGCTCGTAGAAAAGTTCTCGAAAATCTCTCGAAGATCGCACGCATCTGACATCATCGAGGACTCGTCGACTGAACGAAAGAAAAAAAAACACTTTCATCGAAGATTCACATCGGTATTGCGGGATTTCCCTCTCATACCGACGAAAGTGTTCCGCAATCTTGGGGAAAAAAAGAAAAAAACGAAGTTCCGCGTTGAAATTTTTGCTCGAGAGACATCTCCTCGATAACTCGTCTTGAAACCAATTACTGTACAGACGCGCGGACTCGACGACCGGAGTCTATTTTATAGTTGAGAAGCAGAGTGTTATTGTCATTAAAACAAAATTGATGATGATGCGCGTCCCTGCGTATTCAGAAAATCCGTTCGAAACAAATGAGATTACAGTCGGTGTGTGTGTGTGTGTATGTGTGAATCTCGCGATCCATTCTCGGTGACGTTCTCGTCGTGATCGATATCTCGCGCGATCGTCGAAGATTCAATCAATCATGAGATGATCGCGCGACTAATCTCATTCGATAAGATTCGCGCGAGCATTCAGAGAATAAAAAAAACCCTCGAGTAGTATCATCTGATTTATCATCGATCTCGAAATCTGTCATCGAAAATCCCAGAGAGAAGAGTACACGAAAAAATCCCGAGATAACAACAACAAAAATACAGAAAATCCTTAAATGTATCCGCGCTTATAATGAAACCTAATCGGATTAATTGATTGAGGATTGTGCGAAAGTTGATTAACAAGGATCGTTGTTCAGCGATTGTATACAACAACTATCTCTATCTCTCTCTTTCTTTCTCCTCTCGCTCTCTCTTTTTCTCTGTGTGCTCGCGTCGAACGTGTTTTCTCGACAACTCGCAATTATCTAATGAGCCAACATTAGCGTGCGCGGCCACCGCGCTAAATAATGCTATATGTATAACGATTCACCGGGAGGAGTCGGTTATCAAATTAAAGCACTCTTCGTTCACAAGGCAATCTCGATTCGTTCTTACGATGGCACCTAAAACCTGATCGCTAATTACGAACCGTATCTTGTCCCGTTTGCTAAGTCCGTAGGTAAAATAACGTATGGTGCGCGAATCATCACCGAATGACGCGTGTGTATTTGTGTCTTTTTTCTCATGTGTATATGTGTGTGTGTGTGTCTACATGTGTGTGACTCTTGACGAGTCGAGATTTGTTTTTATAGCCAATCGCGCTGTCTTCTCTTCAACAATCATGATCACGACGATTATAGAGCGACACGATGATGCCGTACGAGGAAACGATTAGATTTTTTTTTTTTTATAGATCTCTTTTTTTCGCGCAATTCACAATGTTACATCTAATATTTGTATATCTCAGCTACTTTGTTTTTTCTTTTTTTGTTGAAACTACAGACCGATAGAATTTAAATTTTCGTAAAACTGTTTCTTTTCTTCTCTTACTATCTTACATCTTAATATCTAGCCACAAAAAATAGCGTTGCCTTTATACAGATATATTTTATATGTATATATGTATATATGTATATTAGTCTCATGATTTTTTTACGAAATATCAGGATCCAGATAATCTTACCGTCCGGAAACACAAAGCTCCGTAAGCGTCGCTCTTTGTTTGACGGACGAAGAATGTTATTACAATTATTACAATTATTATCATCGTTATTTTTAATCCGTCATCTCCGGTCGACGTCGCTTCCTTCTCCAACGCTCTGACTCTCGTGTTTTACTTCTATTTAACGAAAATCAACAACACACGTTTATTTTTATATTGTTTGTAATTTTTTTTGTTTTATTCGTATATAATTTACACGCGCGCTATATGTTTGTTTTTTTTGCGTGTATCTAACGATAATTAATAATACGATCGAGTCGAAATCTATTTTTATACATATATATATACACGATTACACAATCTCAATTAAAAACAATACTTCGAATCATCTTCTCTCTTTAAAAATCGCATTTACAACAATCGAAACGCATTCGCGTTTTGAATCCAATTTTTCTCCCGTCTCATGTTCGCGTCGCACGTGATCAAGTTTTGCCTACGGAATAACGACAATAAGAACGACGTGAGTGCCAATTACTTTTTTGCGCATCCCCCCCAGCGACGTCGACTCGAAAGATTTCTCGAGATTTACACGTACGTGTGTACGTTAACGTACAAGAATGTGTGCGATTTTTCCGCGTGTTTGTGGACGCACTTTTCTCTTCGCTTCGGGATTACACTCAAAGTCGCAAAATAAATTCTCGCGCGCAAATTCTCTCTCGTGTCCTTTCTCTCTCTCTCTCTCTCTCTCTCTCTCTCTCTCTCTCTCCAGCTGATCGCCGCAGTTATTATCGCGATTGTATAATGCAAAACATGTACGCGACACGCGTACTCGCCTTGGTCCGAGAATGCGTGGACACACGCATACACACACACGCACACATATGCGCGAGCACACACACACACACACACACACGCACGCACACACACACATATATACATATATGCGCGACGAGTAGACAAGTCCAGTGACGAGTCGAATGTCGTCTTGAAAAAAAAAAAAAAAAAGACGCTTGTTGCGATGGACAAAATTAGAAAAATTCTAGTCATGGGAAAATCGAGTTGACCGCGATTGTCAACGGACTTCTTGTTCTGTCATCAGGAATTTCCCCTCCAAATTAACTCTCGACTCGTCTCTGGATCACATATACATATAGATGTATATACGTGTGTATATATACATATACATATATATTGATATTATTTCTATCGACGTGTACGTGAAGTATGTATGTACATATACATTCGGCTGTCGCAATTCCCGTTTCGTTTCCTCAGATAGTTTTTTTCTTTTTTTTGTTTTTTTTTTGTTTTTTTTGCTCTTTCTCTTCCCTCTTTCTTCTCTCGCGTATATAATCACTAAAGAATTATATAAAAGTCGTAACGGGTAATCTAGTAAACACTAAAAGACAATAGAGATAGCGCTTTGTTTTTTTTTGTTTTTTTTTGTTTTTTTTTTTTTAAATACACTTTTTCTCTGGCGGCTGTGCTAGTTTCTTTTAATTACCATGTAATTACGTTACAGCATTTTTTTGTTTTTTCATTAAGGGCAAGTGTTACACACACAGTAATAGAGAGATAAGTTTATTATTAGCGTCGCATTTTTTTCCTGTATTAAAATTAATATTTATACATATATATATATATATATATATATATATATATATATATATATAACGATAATGTGGGCGCGCGTGTGTCCTCCGTACTTTTCGAGAGAGATGCATATACGAGTGTATATATGTGTGTGTAGTACATAAGAGTTACGTATCAACACCGTCGACTTTTTTCGTTTTTGTTGGTCTTGTTTTGAAGCGCCGCAGCAGCCTTCGATCGTGGCAATTCGTGCAATCAAGAGAGAACGATTAAATTAATTAATTAATTAATTAACGATTTCGTCTTAAAAACAAAACACTTCAGAACACCTGTCGTTTCCCCCCTTTCCTTCTTTCTTTTTTTCTTCAAACATTTATCATCTGTTTTTCTCGCTTGACGACGATGGCGATAACACGCAAGCTTGAAAGATCGCAGCACGACCCCCCTTTCGATATTTCATATTTACTTTTTACTTGTACCTCTGACGAGAAAATAATTATATAACATACCACACACTCTTATGTATTTATAACATGTATCAATTTTTTTTGTTCACGCTAGTTTTTTTTGTACACGCATATATGTTATTCATTTATTTACTTGTTTTTTTAATTTTCATGTTTTGCTCAATTTTACGACTTGTTAAAAAGGTTGCCAAAAGTGAAGAAAAAAAAATAAAAAGAAAACTCTCACTTCTTTCCTCGCACTCCGCTCTAAACATCAAATACGCTAAATTCCGATCGTTCCGTACAATAATAATAACATTAAACAAATTAGCCTTCCACGTTAGTTAATCGCAAGCTCGTCGAGATTTTGCTCGTGTATTTATTAGAAACACATACCATATACAAATTCGCTCTCTTCGCGTTATTACGCGATTATCTTTACTGTTGCGGATACAATATCGTGTACACCTCGACGATCTATACAAGTTGCAATTAACGTCCGTTTATCGCCAAGTCGTAATCAACGTGTCCTTGATAAATGGCAAACCAACGACTTGCAATAACTAATCTCCCAAGAATAAACTTTTTCTTATATCGCGGACACGTCAATTATTTTATACATTTCGGTAAGTTGGCACCTGTTCCGGTCGTTCTCGCAAGTGTGAGTTTCACTTTCACAATAGAAGAGACGTTCACATCTTACACACAGACACAATTAACATTAAAAAAAAAAATTCGCGCTCTCGTACAATTTGTGCACTACAAATCTTTATCCGAATTCGCAATATCCGAGAGAGAACAATTTGCCAATTATACTTTGCTCTTCTCTCTCTCTTTACATGAAAAATAACGATTATATAATAATAAATCACATATAAAAAAACAACACACTAATCAACAAAGTTTAAACAAAAAGATCAATGCTAAAATTTTTACTGGTTATTGGTTTTGTTTATTTTTTTCCAATAGTTTTTTACTATCGGCCTCGCACTTCTCACCACCACCTCGCTCGCAGACATTTTGCGGGCTAAGTTCAATTCGCAACTACTTTCTCTACTTCGTTTATCTGTCTCTCTCTTTCTCTCTCTCTACTTCTCTGCTTCTTTTCTCGCAATATTTACATTAGGTCTCAATCGCTACGGGATAAAAAAATAAGTGAGTGACAGTGTAAAAAAAACTCATTTATCATTCGCAGGTTGCTGTTAAATTCTAGAAACGTGTCATCGCGTGGTCGTGATATACTTTCGTCGTTGATGCGCAAAACATAACGAAGCAAAGTAACCTACAAAGAAAAACTTCTTACACCGATCGAACGAATATTCGCGGGTTTTTTTTGTTCGTTGTTTAAAAAAAGTGACAGGGGAGGGAAAAGAACGAAGAAAAAAAAACAGATGCGCGTGTCAAAAGTCAGTCCGTGCATCTCTCGCGACGGAAGGAGGCCTTGATTCTTACTTGCGATCGATTCGTCTCGGACTCGCAACGTAGATTGTAGAACTTGTTGATCGAAGCTTAGCTTACACACCGACAACACGCCACAAGTGGCCGCAAATGTACTCGACGAAGAGACTCGAGAGATACGTGTAATCAAGGACGGTTCCGACAAGTTTGAAGAATCTCTTAAATTACACAGCGCGCGAGATGATGATGACCGAGAGATGAAGAAAATCTCGTATCTCGAAATTAGCCGACGTTTCGAACAAAAATAAGCAACAAACTCTTCTTCCACGTGTGAGAAATTAAATCTCAGAACTCCGAAAACTTTGTACGATACATTCGCGGCGGGCCGTTAACGCGAGTTAAACGCGATTTATTTTTATCAATAAGTGTGAGAAAGAGGGCCCCCTTCCCAGAATCAAGGATGATTTCCTCGGAAATTAACAATTTTGCGGAAAACCTCGCGGCGACTCGCGCGATTGTCAGCAGACGGGCAGCCTCGTGAATACACACGAGACGTTCAGGAAGAAGAAGAAGTAAAAGAAGCAGAAAGAAGAAGAGAAGGGCGCAGAGTGTTGTGGTGGTAGCAGAGAGCGATAGGCGATAGGCCGGCAAAGAGAGGCACAGCTCCGGCTGGATCTCCTTAGCATTAACACACGATATACCTGAAAAACCAGTTTTTTTTCTTTTTTTTTTCGCGAACTTTTTATTAGGCCTTTACTTTCGCTCGCTGAACTGAAAGTAAGAGTGAGCGAGCGAGGCAAACGAGGCCCCAGTTAAGCGAGCGAGCTAACTAACGGGGTCAGCAGTCGATACGGATACACGCACGTAAACAGAGACAGACGGTCTCGCGCAACGCACATTGTCGCACACACGCGCTCGCGGGATAACCGAGGAGGAAGAAGGCGAAAAGAGAGAAAAAGACACGGAGAAGCGTAACGCAAAAGTCACATGTAACGCGCGCGCGTATATAATTGCGTACAACAACATATCTACTAATCACCTTAGCCACGCGTCGGACGGACGAACGCGAGCGACGCTACGCGACGCGACGCACCTGACGCACGTTCTTTTGCCTTCGCGCGTTGACACTCCGGAGATAGTAATTGCGGTTTACATTAAATATTTACGATATTCAATACGGTGCTTGTCATCGCTGCGAGTCATCGCCGGGAACGATGTTCGCGCGATATATATTTCAACGCGTCGCGTATTCGCGCGTCGCTCTTCGTCGGTAACGCGAAACTAACTCCGCGTTGTCGTCTCGGAAAATTTATCCCTCGCTCCACACGAGAGTCGTATTTCTCTCGACGCGTTGTACATACAAGTGGGCAACGAACGGTCTTAAGTGATTCTACCTCGCTCCTATTTATCTTCATTTTATCTCTCTCTCTCTCGTTGTTATTTATCCTCTCGTTTCTTTTTCTACGTCTTTTCTCTTCCTCCTGTTTTCCCTCCCCATCATCCCACACTGTCCTTCCTCTCGCACGCGCCAAGAATTTTTTTCAAACTTCAACCACAACAGCGTGTGTATCGCGACATCGCGCGTTCTCAAGAACGTGGGATCTGCTCTTTGTAATACGCAGGTCGTAGGATAAGCGATGCGACATCGCAGCACAAGTGAACTGAGCTTTCAACAAAACGCTTCCTCAGAAACGCGCGGCTGGATCTTGTTAAATCGGAGAGAAAAAAGTAAAAAATCACTCACGGAAATGCTAAGTATCGTTTTACGAGATACGTGAATTTATTCAAAATAAAGGCGTGTGTGTGTGATCAAAACGTATCGAGACCGTACGTTAGCAAACAATATTTGCGCAGTATAAACTTGCATCTCCCGAATGGCATTTGAACATACATCGGCGATACCTTCGAATGCTTTCTTTTACATTGTTCTATTTTCTTGAATTTCGCTTCATAAATTAACACGATTCGATTTTCACACACACACATGCCAGAACGCCCGGTAAAATTTTTCTGATTTCTTCAGTCTTCCCATTGTCGCCATTTTGTTTCCCTCTCTCTCGGTTACGAGAAAAAGATTTTCGACTTATTTTAAACAAATTTTTCACAAGTGTCGCACGAGATTGTTTTTGTTCTTCTATACCGCGAGAAACAAAGCAACAGCGAGAAGATACAAAAAGTGTCGCGAATCGACTTCCTATCGGGTGTTCCGGGTGTTCAAATTGTCTCCCTCTGGAAAAGCGATTGCAGCCGCGGTTTGTCTCGCTCGAGAAAATGCTATTCGCTCGTTTTTTTTTGTTTTCGAAAAAAAAAAAGAAAAGCACGGTTGGTCAGACACGTCTCGGTAGTACGTATGTACAGAATATGCGAACGCGCGCGTGTATGTGTGTGTACGTGTGTGTACGCTCGTTCCGCGTTCTCTCGTTAGAAATGAAAGAAAGAAACGGCGCGGAAGAGCGTTTTCCCTCTCGATCCGCACGCTCTCCAACAACGGCCTCGTTTCTCTCTTTTTTCTTTTTGTTTTTTTCGGCGCACACGGACCCTGTGCAACCCCCCCTTCCTCGCCTTTCACGCAAAAATCCCATTTCGTACGAATTAAATCTTATCACGTTATACACAGTATCTAAATGAAATGTGTTCACAGCCACACATTAATTATACATAGATTTCTTTTTTTTTATACATATATATATATTTGCATATTTAAATATATTTATATATATATATATTTTTTAATTTTTGTGTTTTTTCTCCGTAGCCAAAAAAGCGCCATCACGCGCCTGCCTCCTCGCAGAGAACTCGGTGTGTGTTTTTCCACAAACGAATTCTCTTTTTCTCCTTCAATTTCGGCACGCGATCGGTTTTCTCTCTCGACAGAGAGAGAGAGAGAAACAAAAAAAAAAAACAAAAAAAAACCGAGAAAGCAACGAAAAAAAGCTGATGTTAAGAGGAACGCGCCTTTCGTTCGTTTAATCGAGTCATACTTTTTTTCACATCTATCGACACACGCTTGTTTGTTTATTTTTTTTGTTTTTTTTTTTTTATTTTTTTCCGACTCTTCTCTTTTCTCTCTTCTTCTGTTTCGCACCGAGTGTTCCCACTGTGGAGATTGTTTTTTACCTCGCGTCTTCCAGGGTTCTTTCTCTTGCTTTCTTGCTCGAACACGGCGTCTAGAAGTCGATGTTTGTGTGTGTGTTTGTATGTGTGTTTGTGTACATATGTGTGTTTTGTTGACAACACACATTCCGGCACGACGCCCGATGTCCGTTCTTCCGAAATTCCAAAGACCGTCTCTCTCTCTCTCTCTCTCTCTCTCTCTCTCTTTCTCTCTCTCTATCTCTTTCTCTCGCTAGCGGTTGACGTTCAATCGTATTCGGAAAAACGTCTTTTTTTACTTTCCGTCAAAATCTTCTTAGTCTTCTTTGAATGTTTCTTGATCTTGCTGTTTTTGTTTATTTTTAGGCACAACACATTGTTTCTGGAGTCTTGTAGTATTTTGGTTGTTTCGCCGCGACCGTAAGCGATACCAGCGTTTTGGTCCGAACTTGTTTTTTGCTGCGGCAAATCGCCACCGAGCGTTTTACAGAAGTGCCTAGAAAGAGCAGCACTCGCGAACAGAGAACCAGGTAGATAAGAGTAAGTTATCTGGTTCCTTTCATCTCCCTCGTCTATAACCTGACACTCTCTCTTTGTCGCATCGACGATATTGTACGTTTGCCATCCGAACACGCCGTTTCTTTTTGTTTTTTTTTTTTCAGATCGCCAACTTGGTTGTTCCCGCATTCATCAGCGATCACCAATGGACGCTTCATTTCTTTTCACCACTTGTATCATCTCGCATCACTCCGACACGTCCAGCGAACGTCAACTGAGACGCTCAGATTCTTTGACGTTGGACGCGAAATGTCTGATGTCCTTGTTCTTGGACGAGTTCTCTTCGGCGTCTTGAGAGGTACCACAAACGCAGCAGAAGTCTTTCTCGAACGGACAGTAAAAGCCACAAGTGCAGAAGTAACAAATCTTGTACTCGTACCTTTGGTACCACGAGCTGTAGGAATCATGATTGAAGTCGTTAATGTCGCAACGATCGATCATGGTAGCGCGATCAGCGCTGGCGAGAGCGGTGGTGAAAATGGCGGCGGTGGTGATGTTATTAGCGGCGTCTACGGACACAGCGTTATCGTCGATATCGTCGCATCACGACGAGCACGCCATCCAGTTGCAGGTGCACGTGTAACACGCGGTCGTGGGTATCACCGGCGCGTAATAATAGCCGTTGGCGTATACGTAGGTAGCGGGCGGTCCTTGCGGCGCCTGTTGATGGCTCGTAAGCCGCTGCTGCTGCTCCTGGCAGAGCACTTGGTAGGCAAGATTCTGTATCAGGGCGAGTGTCTGCCGCCGTTCGTGGCCCATCAGGCACACGGTCGACTCCTCGACGACGCTGTGCAACAGCATCAGGTACTGATATTTGAGAGCCTCCTCCTCGGGCCCGACGAAGTGATTCCACAGATAATTTTCGAGCTTCGAGCGCTGCTGTCCTATGTCCGGAAAGTCGATGAAGAATCTTGAGCACATGTACCGTTCGAGCGTCTTGATGTGCTCCGGTTGCGCCGGTTTGTACATTTTCACTAAGAGATTGCAGTATTTGAGCAAACCGCCGCCGCGTATCTCCTCGGGATGCCTCGTCGAGATAAGCTTCTTATGCAGATGGTAGAGCGCCTCCTGGAAATCACCGTACACGGACTCACCCACCACGGTCGGATAGAAGTTTTCGGCGATCGGCAGCTTGCTGCACTCGTAGAACAGCAACAGGGAGTCAAGAACGATCTGGAAGGAGTCGACGGAGAATTCGAACTGCCGCCTCATCGAATCGACGAACTTGAGCTCGACGTTCCGGTGGCCTCGGGAATTGCCAAGAGAGATCAGGGACCACCGGTCACCGTCGTTGTTCACCTTCACCATTTTGCTCACGTAGGCCTCCTTCAAGCTGCACGTGGTGATGCGTTTGCGACTCACGCCTTCCGGCAACAAGTCAAACAAGGAGCCGAGCACCGCGGCCTTGACCTTGTCGTAGTTGCGGCCACTAGAGAGCTCGACCGCGAAGATAAGATCCAGGTCGTTGTAGGGCTGGGACTCGGTGGCCAGCACGTGAGAAGCGGCACCGCCGTTCAGCCGAATGTCGCGTACCCTCATGCCAGCGCCCCCGTTGCTCGGATCGGTCTCCAGCTTGCTGCGCACTACTGTCACGAGATCCCTCAGTCGGACCTCCAGAGTGGGAAAGTTTCCACGCCCGTGGATGCTCACAACCTCGTTCATCACATCGTTCAGACGGCGCACCTGTTCGAAGCTCAGCACCGCCAACCTCTGCTGAGGATCGGTGCAATCGCTATTGCTGTTGTTATTGTTGGTGCTGCTATTGTTGTGGGTGTTGCTCTTGGTATTGTTGTTGTTGTTGTTGTTGTTGGTCTCGTTGCTAAGATCCCCATTGCTGTTGGTTTTGCTGCCGTTCACCTGGCAGAGCGACTCCATCATAGCGACCCGACGCTGGCGTTCTTCGCCGATCTCCAGAGAGCCACACTGCAACAATCACAAGATACGAGATCGTTACGCAACGCTTTTCTTCGAAACACAATGGATTCAGCGAATTATTACGAAAATTGTGCGAACTTCATCGCGTTATCTTTTGGATGAAATTGTTCTTTGTAAACAGTTCCTTCAATTTGTACATACAAACAATTTATTAATTATTGTGAAAATTGTGCGAACTTTATCGCGTTATCTATGTGATAAACATGTTTTCTGTAAACAATTTCTTCGATTTTGCATACATAAAAAAAAAAAACTAATAAAGACGTTGAAACACTAAAAACAAAAAAAGTCAAAACCTTGTGTTTTTATTTCTTCTCGCAATCGTTTACGCGTTATGACCTTTCGCGACCTTTCCGATCGATCGACGTGCCGCATTTCGTTCTAATTCCCGAAGTGTTCAGGCGCGGAGATTAAAGTGGAAATAAAAAAATGTTTCAGAAAATTTCGCAAATTTCCGACGAGAGTGGCGCATCGTCGAGCACGCCCTTCGACTGCTATCTATGTCATGGTACTCGAAGTGTACGAGTGCACGGCGAGAAATGCCACGAGGTTACGTCCGGGTGTGCAACGTATATAACGTCGAGAGCGCCGCGTATTCGAGCTGAACCTTCGACCGGTTATGGCTTTCATCGTCCGGTGTTATATTCCGAAAAGCGCAACAAGTTCGAGAAGCGCGCGCGCGCGAGTTTCGTTTGATTTAATCTACTAATTAAATTTATTTAATTAATTCGACGACTTTTTATTGTTAGTATTTTAGCAACGCCCGAAAATCTAGAACATGTTTGTGTGGAAACACATTTGTGCGGAAATGTAACGAAGTATCTTCTCCGCGAAATTCTCCAACGTTGCGAAAGATAATACACAGTACATTAATTTCGCGGATATTTATGTATATATATTTTTTTTTATACGAAAGTAAGTAACGCAATAGAAGTCATTCTCTCGTCCCGACAACGAGTGATGCAACGAACTCTCCTTATACCCCCTCCGGCTTTCGTCTTCGTGTGTGTCGTTTTTATTGTGACAGATAACACGCACACTTGGAAATAACAAAACAAGCTGTTATCTCCGTCAGATGCTACGCAATCAAGATCACGGTTATGTGTCTCTTTGACACACACAAGGTAAAGTCGCTATTACCGCTTATTGACATCGGAACGCGCAGAAGAAGAAGAAGCGGAAGAGCCGCATTTTCGCGCATCTCCTGCAATAAATAATTTTTATCGCGCTTGTATCTTTTCGACGAAGAAAAAACCGTCCGTATTTTTTTTTGTTTTTTTTGTTTTCAAAATCTGAATTATTTATATCTTAATTAACGTTTGTAACGTACTCGCCTCGGAACGTGAATTCGCAAAGATAAAAAATCCGCGGATCGATCAATCTGACCGTGTTGCTTGACAATTCACAATGACGTTACCTCAAGCACGTAGAAAAACAGCACTCGCGACAGAAACAAGAAAATTACACAATATATACAGGTACATTGTACTTGTTTGCAGAGATGATAACTTTAATAAGATAATTTTGCGCGGCTCCGAGAAAGAGAGAAAGAGAAAGAGAGATAGAGAGAGATGTCAAGAGCGCGAACGTAAGAAAGAGTTGCTCGCTCGAGTAAAAGCACCGCGTTTCCAAACACACATTTATTTGCCTATTCAAATGACTCACGAAGCAAAACGAGTTTTCGACGTAGAGCAAAGTGTCAAGCGTTGCACCTTCATTTCAAGCGCGAAACTTCACGTGTGTAATCGCGATAATAAAGACAGAGAGAGAGAGAGAGAGAGAAACTGGGAAAGCGTCATTTATATTCAGCGACTCGAAACAAACACTGCGAACACGTATAATATCATCTTCCACCACAGCGATGAAGTTTCGACGTGTTGTCGCGCACACAAGAGAATTCCAACGGTCCCTTTCATTTTTGTTTTTCTTTTTGACAAAATAAAAAAAATCTACGACACATTAAAAAAAAAAAAAACAAATCACAAATCTCGTCGCCGGGAAAACTTCCGGGGTAGGAAAACCGCGAGTTCAATGTTTCTCGAGCGAGTAACTCGGAGCGCTTCTTCGAAAAACCGAGACGCGCGAGAGATAGAAACTCCCCAAAGAAACCGAAGAATCCACAAGTGCGGTGCGATGCGACGCTCTCGACACCAGGCGCGATCCCAACAAGTATCGGAGAAAAACGCTAGTTAATATCTGTGAGTACCTGGTATTACGCGCTGTCAAGTACGTTGCGGATACCAACCGGATATTACGTCGGATTGGGTTCTCGTTCGAGAAGATCCGCAGCTGATGAGAGACATCAGCGAACTGAGCCCGCGCGAGTGAAAGGCGGAGGAGCGGCGAGATATCGGCAGCGGGTGGCGGGGCGGCAGCAGCAACAGCAGCAGCTGCTGGTGCTGCTGCAGCAACCGCAGCAACACCGGCGAACGGCAACTAAGAGGGTGTAGCAGGCCTCTAGTGCGAAGCCCTCTATTACGTCCAATACCCACTACCACTGTCATTAGCAGCGGGAGGACGTAGTCCTGGATCGTCCGTGTGTACGTCTGTGTGCGCGCGCGCGCAGTTGGGGGGTAGTGAACGCCACGGTGCCTTCTATGACGTCACGCGGGAGAGAATGCGAGGGTGGTACTGAATGAAGATTGTAGTCTGCGAGGAGTGAATTCAATTCGGTCTCTCTGTCTCTCTCGTCTCTATCTCTCTCTCTTTCTCTCTTCTATCTAGTCTATCTATCTCTCGTTTTCCTTTTCTCGAGGTGTCTTTGAAGATACCCTGTGTTCCTCTTTTCAATTACGAATTACTTGAGACCGAGAGAAAAGGCGATTATTCCAATAGTACAGACAACGAGAGAAGATTGCGAGCGAATTTAGAATACACTTTAAGGTAAGATAAACTTTACGGTTGGCAAAGAGAGAGAGAGAGAGAGAAAGAGATCTCTTCCTCGATAAGGATATTTGAAAGCCGCGCGTACAAAACTTGAAACAATTATCAGGAAAATAAGACGCAATTATCCGCTTCAAAGCGATTACAAATCCAAATCAGCGGGACTCAAGGAAACTCAACAGACTGTTTCCAGGTGAGTGTTTTTTTTCTTTTCTTTTCTTTTTTTTTTTTTAAATAGCAAAAGATACGCGCGGCTTCGTCGTTTCCGTCCGAGACACCCGATGCGTACGTCCGGAGGGATGTGACATGCGAGAGAGAAGCCGAAGGGGGTGGGAGAGAAGCGTCACAGATAGGGTATATACATCAACGAACGCCCACGTTTCGCGCTGGGGGAAGAGAGAGAGAAACAGGACCGAGACTATCTCTCTCGCCAAGTGCTATCGATTTTACCAACACCCAGCAATCGTCAACCCACGTCAAAGCCGGTTAGAGTCTCACGTTTTACGTACATTACGCGCGCGCTATATATTTCTCTCGTTCGTAACGAGAATATTTCGCGCACCGGCCGCGTTTTATCGTTGCGCGCGCGTACGCGCAAACAAAGAAGGGATAAAATTTTCGCGCAGTTACATATATTTGTCACAATCCAGGATTTTTTTTCAGGTGCTTATCCCCCTCTTGCCGGGGAGCGTCGACTCCTCGCCCCCGCGCGCTTTTACGCCGTTTTATTCTGCGCAGACTCGGTGACATTACGCATCGAGCGTGCGCGCGCGCGCACACACAAACTTTTTTTTTGTTTTTCGATAAAACGCGAAAACCACCACTGCGAGGAAATTGCGTCTATGTGGCGGAGACGCGAAAACCACCGCGCGCGTCAATGCGGGAATTTACACGCGCGTTTTTCCGCCGCAAAACGAGAGAAACCGCGATTACTCTCGACGTTATGGGACAGACACTCTGTATCTTTCTTTGATGCGCGCTGCAATTGTCCCGGTGTCCCGTTTCTCGCGATATCGTCGCGCGCCAAGTATTTTATTTGAAAAATAATAACAAAACCGCGTTACAATTGCCGATGAAACGGCGCGCCGCCCTATCTGAAAAAAAAGATAAAACGCGAAACTTCGCATCGCGCGCGCGCGTTTATTACAACGAAGATTGATACGGCGGACAACCGCGGCGTGTAGCGCAAAGGCAAACGTGTCGTCCACACGAGGACGAGGAGAGTTGGAAAGTGATGAATGTGAAATTCGCTGCGGTCAATTATAGAAGAGCGTTGCGACGTTCGAGTCCAAATAGTCATCTGATGCAAATTGCATCCCGGTGTAAACGTCTGCATTCCTCGTCGCTAGGCAACGGCGCCGACCTGCGAAGCAAATCTCGGAGACTCTCTCGGAGATGATGCGAACACCGTGAATACCTAAGCGCGTGCGTTTACCTCTTTCTTTCTCTCTCTTTCTTATTCTCGTGCCGTGCGCGACGCAACGTGAAAACGCGGTAAGATCGGCGACACGTCTGGGAAATACTTGCGGCGGCTTGCGGCTCCTCGTCATCCGATGCGAGAACACGGTACGTTGCGCACGGAATCAACGAATAAGGTAAATGTCCCAGTGACCGCAGACAAACTTCATCTGTGACTTTTATTAAAGAAATAATCAACAAAGAAGTATTTAAAAGAAAAAAAACAATTGGAAGCCGGTAACTAAAAACGTACCTTAAAAACTCCTTAAAACAATGAACAATTGTCACGCGATTAACAATATTCGCACATCTAACAATTACTTCTGTCCGGGTGACACATTTACCTCGGCGAGATTCGCCCGAGGGACGACGATTTTTTCGCGCGATAGAATTTCGATTCCCGAGCAGAGTTTCGGGTCTCCGCTTCTCTCTCACACGTCGAGAAAAAAAAAACTAATAACAAAATTCTAATGAGATTCAAAACTCGCGTTTCACCGACGAGGTGTTGTGTCGCTGATGATAAATATCGTTGTTTAAAGAATACACACGCGGCGAGTGAAACCGAACTCAACCTATCCTATCACGCCTTTATCATTGTATGTATAACGTCGCGCGACGCGCAGATGCGCCATGAAACACACGCCACTCTCGATGACAAGAGCAGCAGCGTGCACGACAGTCGAGAGAAGAGGGGAGTTGTGCGTCCGAGAGCGAACTCTACGCGCGCTTCCGCCGGAAGACATCCGCGTCGTCGTCGTCGGCGACAGCATTGAGCGAGATTCCGCATTATCGAGCGATAATATCTCGCTACTTCTAATGGAGTTCAATTGTAATAACGAATTAAGGAACGAACCGCGATACTCGACACGATAAATGCTCGCAATTGCTAATGTCCGTCGCGTGCTCGTAACAAGACGGAGGTTATCTCGCGGTTTGTTTAATTGGCGATTCTTCTGCGCGATATTCCGCACCGATAATTTTACGAAATATTATTATTATTATTATGCTGAGAAATCGCGTGCGTGGCTCGCACATCGAGCCACATCGTCTCTAATCTACGCTCGTTAATCGATCACGCCCTCTCTCTTTCTCTCTCTTTCTCTCTTCCACATCGCCGAATTAAATGGCGACAACCCGTCGTCGCGCCCCTTCGATCGTCTCGTCTCTTCCGCTCCGCTTATTTCGACCCTGACCCCTGATTTCGCGTCGCCCGATTTTCGCACGTGTGACCGGGCGAAGAAAAACACACACCAGTGTGGTTCGGCGGATCAACGATCGCAAAAGCCGCGGCGGGGAGGGAGGGAGGGAGGGAGGGAGAGAGGGAGAGAGAGAGAGANAGAGAGAGAGAGAGAGAGAGAGAGAGAGAGAAAGAAAGAGAGAGGAAGAACAGAATAAACGCGATCGACGAACGAAGCTTGTAATCCTATTTACGAATGAAAAAAAAAAGTATTGCCGGAACAACAAGAAGATTAGTTAGCTAGCAAGAACAATCTGCCGAGCTTGTTGAATTTTTTGTCTTGCCCGACACAAAAACCGTTTTGGTTCGGAGCGGATTTTTCCTGCTGGCATTCGTATAATGGGAAAACTTTTCTTTTCCGCGTATAAGGTACACAAGCGTTTATCGAATCGCGGAGGTCGCGAGGTGAACTATAGACGCGCGCGGCGCGGGGAATTGATAAATAATTGATCGGTCGGCATCGACGCCTGTTAAAGAATTTAACAGGCGTATTTGTCGCGGATGTGCGCCGCTCGCGTTCCCCCTGTCAATCCGTTTCGCGCAAAACGTCACTCGCTTCTGTGGCCTACATCGTACAACCGGGAAATGTAATGTCGCGGAATAAATTGTCGACGAGTCATCCGCCACGTGCCACGGGACACACGGGGGATGTAAAAGTCACCCTTTCTCTCTCTCTATCTGTCTTACGTGCGTACAGGCGGTAGATTTGCCGTCGAGAGTGCGAGACGATTTTAACCGTGTGTCTCGGCGTGATCGATTTAACGACGTAGAAAGAAGAAACACGAGTTGGGTCGCGTTTGAACGTTTGGTTCGGGAAAAAGTCGAAAGAGCCGAAATCCGAGGGAAAAACAAATTTCTTCCGACGCACTTGCATTCGTCCGAGTTTTGCGCGCATATTTTTGCAGCAATATTTAAGCATCCGATGATAACTGAAATGATACGTTGCGCACGGGAATAAGGAAGCGATCTACGTGCGCGGAAAACAATTTTCGCTGGAACAGCAAGAAGATCAATTACCCACACACGCGGTCAGCGAGAAAAATTTGTCAAGTTATTTTTTTTCTTTTTTTTTTTTTTTTGACTTCGCCAACAAAATATTTTGCTGGCGAAACGAAAAGTTCAATAGACTTGGCGAATTTGTCTTGCTGGCCGTACACCAGACGAAAACTTTTCTCTTGCGTGAGAACGAGATTAAATTGTAAGTTCGAGAGCAAAGTACTTTTCCTTCTCTCGAAAAGAAAATACACATCCCTGTCGTCCCTTTACCTTGTCCTTTAACTCTCAGAGGACGTCCTTTAACTTTCGGAGAACGATATAACTGCGTCACCGCTTCTGAACACTCGTTCCGCTGAATAATCAAGAATTCGCTTCGCGTATACACAAATATAGCGTACTTTTAAATTTTACATATTGTGTATATATATATATATATATATTTTTTTTTACCGTTTCATTTGCTTTTGCACAATGTATTTTATGTAATACATTTCCAAATATATTTTTGTAATATATTTACATATTGTATTGTTACTGTACATTTTTTTAATATGTATATTTAATTTATTTATTTATTTATTTATGTAAATGTTTAGTTATAAATATTTTCTTAACAAACATCAGTCTCGAGCGACTCGGCTATCGCCAGTGACAAGTTATTCGTATTATTGTACGTGTCGACAGGAAAATTTGCAACAAAAAAGACTAAAACAAAAAAAAAACAAAAAAATGATTGATAACACGCAGAAAAATAGACGTTGCGATGCATACTGCACATCGCGCCAGTAAAAAGTCGAATAATGCGCGCAATAAAAATTAATGATGTGCACACACACACACACATGCACACAAGCCGGATATATGGGAGATACGCGATGGTATAAGATCGCGAAGATTGCCCGGGCGCGCGCACAAGTTGTCACGGCTATAGAGCCTCTCTATAGCGCGGCGAGAGTAGTTTTGCATGAAATAAATGATGCGCTATAGAACGTTACTTTACAAGCGTGTATATATGTGATTCATGTATCGCTAACGACGGCATAGTTTACGTAACTTTCCCGTTCGTAATGGTAAACCAGTTGCGCGACGGCGCATGTGATTTTGTGGGATAAGAAGTGAACGTACTTTGGAATCAAGTATAACACATCTCTTTAAAGTCGCGGGCAACTCTCTCACAAAAGTCACGGGATTGCGCGAGAGCGATCGTATCTCATCGAGCGCGAATTTCGTCTGTGTGTTCTCCGGTCTTTAAAAAAAAACAAAGCTGCTCGAAAGATTTGAATTTAAACAAACTGTAAAAAAAACATATATATTTTACATGTTATTTTATCGTTTCATATAAATAAAAATTTGTATTTTTTTTCAAAGCCGATGTTACAATCGGCTTATCTCCTTGAAGATAATTTCTGCGCGCCGGTGTGACTCTTTAGCTTGCTTTGTTTTTGCTTCTTTTGACATTTAAATTATTTTACATTCACAAACAAACGAGACACAGGCAAGTTAATTTACTAAAAAAAAAAAAGAAAAAAGAAGAGAGTCTGACACATTTTGTCCTAAACTCGGCGTCGCTTTATCGATATTTTATTTATAGACTGGGAATGGGTTGTTTTAATCACTGCACGTAAGTCGACAGCACGCAAAGCGGCGCTGTTACCGTCGTCGCGTTTAGCAATTGCACGTAGGCGACGGCGAGTCGCGCTTGTCACGGGCACGCGATTCGGTCCGCGCCGCCCAATTCCAGAAGAGAGTGTGTGTGGGCGCAACTTCGCGTGCAACGGAACGTAGCGTGCAACTGGTTGCACTTCATTCTTCCCGAATTTACCGGACGACGTGAATAGATATGCCTCTCCGCGCGGCTTTCGCGAGAAGCGCGCGCTGCTCTCTTCCCCGCTTGCGCCGCGTCGACGTTCCGCGCGATCGAAGCGAACGACATCGAGAGCTCGCGGTAAATAACTTGCTTGAATAATAATGCGCGCGTGATAAATTTATTACTGAAGAATCGCGGCATGCACCGAGGGAAGGAGAGGGGGAAGGGACAAAAATAGAGCGCGGCGATCTGAAATTGCTCGCGAGAGGCCTTGGCGTCACGCGGCCTCCCGCGGCGCTTATGGATTAAATAAGACGGAGCGGAATGTAAAATCGAAATGAAATATTCGGCCTTCGTGCGTTCGGACGCCGCGCGTTCGACAGATAGGCAGCACAAGCGTCGTCGTTGTCGCCGTAACTGGAAAACGGGGTCACCGTGTATACGCGAGTAGAGACGACGTCGCAGAAGAATCGAGGATGTCCCAGTTTCGTGCCGTGGGGGTCGTTGCACCCGACCGACAGCCGGTGCATCGGCAGCGGGTGTGTGTTAACGACGACGACGACGAGCGGGGGGAGTTTCGATTTCGCGCGGCGCATCCGGGAATCGCGCGCGCGTGCACGCTCGTCATTGTTTCTCGTCGACGCGCGCGTGTGTGTGTGTGTATAGAAAAAAGTCGCGCTGTGCGACCCGCACGTCAAAACGGAGAAAAGTGAAAGAAACCCGAAAGTTTTATCTCCGTCGCGTGGAGGAGAAACGCGGCGGAAAAAATCGAAATGCCACGAAGCGAGTTTTTCGAGAAACCAGTCCGATGAAGTCCCGTCGCGCGACGAAAAGGATCTGTTCCCTTATTGGAGAGAACGCGCTTATTTATTGTCCGCGTCCCCCGAGGCCCCCGCGAATAAACGATAGTTCAGATAATCCGCGCGTACATAAATTACACGCAAACGACCGGTTTTCACCGGGGAGGTTGGTCGTAATAAAACCGCGTAAAAAAATCGCGATCACGTGGGAACCGTTCCGTATGCGACTATGTCGCATTCGATGTACTTTTTCCGTCTCTCACGTGCACAAAACCGATAGAGCATAGACACGTTCGTAGTAAGTACGGAAGAGAAATTTCTCCCGATTAATTATTTAATTCCGACAATTTCTACGAGAGAGAGAGAGAGAGAGAGAGAGAGAGATACGCGGAAAAAAATCCAGCGAACAATTCCTGCCGACAAAAAGAAAACAAATCGCGCAAGCGCCTCTTCTTCGAGTTCTCGTTACTCGCTGCGATCGTTTCTCGCTGACGTAACAAAACAAACGCGCGGATTCGAGAGGAGAAAAGCAGCTAAATTGAGAAGAGCGCAGAGAAAGAGAAGTCGTCGGTATGAGAGAAGCTCGTCGACAGAGCGAAGAGGCAAGCCACCTGACGTGGCTCGAGAAAAAGATAGAGAGAGAGAGAGAAAGAGAGAGAGGAAGGAAGGGAAGGAAAAAAAAACAGTCGCCGGAGATGAAACCGGACGTCTCTCTCTCTCTCCCGCGTACCGCATTTGTACACACTACCGTGCGTATGCAGACAGCGTGTTGGATCATCCCGACACACGCGCGTGTGCGAGGCGAGGCGAGCTGTTACGTGCGCGCACACGTGAACAAGCAATGCTTGAACCGACCGTGACGTCACTGGTCATTGATCTTTGCCGCGTTAACTAGCCTGTGCTCGCTGCTTTAAACACTTGCGTCTCCCCGCTCCTCCCGTCCAGAGTCGCCGCCTTCTTTTTCGTGATTTTTTACATGCGATTTATCGACGCGACAACAGCTGCTTTGTTTTTACAAGTGTTATCTCTTCGCGTTACCGAGGTAATTCCCCGAACGTCACGTATCGATCGGAAATTGACGCGGACTTTAAACGCACAAAGGCTTATCTTCCACTTCGATATGGCGCGATGTCGACTCGCCGAATACCTTTTTTTTCGGGAAGAAATCCAGAAATTTTGGCGCAATTCGCGCGCGGCTCGATCGATCAATCGCTCGGCGTGCGTCGTTTGCGAAATGATAATCCGTGAACTTCAATTTATCAGACCTTTCTAATGTGAATAACGACGTAACAACGTTGTCGATTGGCGGCGGCGGCGTTGCAATATTAAACGCGTCCGATTATCATAAATTAGCATACAACATTTAAACCGCGAGCGCGCTTAATATCGTTGCGACGATATATGTTTTCGTCGCGCGAGCAACACGCGAGATAAAAAAGCAATTTGTTAATCGTTAATTTTGAATTTTCGCGAAGAGTGGCGCGTCTTGATTGTGTTACCGTCTCGTTTTACCGGAGTAATCCGTTCTTAAGCCTTCCTGAGCTGTTCGGGTCGTTTCCAGATCCATCTCTCGCCATTTAATAGCCGCTAATTAAGATGGAAATTAGTTTGCGCTTTCAATATTTCCCGACTTCCTGCTTCTCTCTTTGCTCTCTATTTATTTCGAAACTTCGGCCTTTAACGAAGAAAGATTACCATAACGAAGAGAGGTAATTATAAACATATAAAGAAACAAGGTGTCTCGTTGAAAAAAAAAAAGAAAAAAAGAAAAAAACAAGAAAAAAAGCCAAACGAATTTGCGCGATGTGCGTCACGCAACACACGCGGGAGAAGAAGCCTGCCCGTCGATCCTGCGACACAGTTAAATTGATAATCAACCGGCGTCGAATCGCTGACGTCATTCGGATCGAAGTCGTCTCCTGTTATTTTCGCGAGATACGGCACTTCACGACGCTTGATGTCGGGAGAGAGAAAGAGAGAGAGAGAGGAGAGGAGAGAGAGGAGAGACGGTGGAGGAAAAACGACGTCAGGAACTTTCGGCGGGGATAAGCGTGCGGAATACAACAAGCGACGGAGGACGGAAGAGAAAAGGACGGAAAAACGGAGAGTTGGATAAAAAGAGGGGGAAACCTCGAAGGCGCAATACGTGTTTTCTCCACTACTACAGGAAGCGCGACGACCTTGCCGAGGCTGCGGACTCTTGCTGGCTTCGTTTCGCGAAGTTTTGTTCGCTTCGGACTTCGCAATGATCGGCGAAAGCAACGAGAGCTCTCTTTTAAACGATACGATTATTGCGAGCTTGTAAACAGACTTGTCGTATCTGTCGTCGATATCAACAATCCTTTGATATGGCGATCTCACTCGAGACCCCGACAGATTTGTATTTGTTTTAAGTTGTTTTTAAGTTACAATTGTAATTAAATGTACTTAAAAATATGTTTAAAAACAAAAATAAATAAAATATATATTTATAAATATATGTGTTAATACATATTATCAATAAATTAATAAATATATTTTTAAAAATTAAAAAATATAGTATACGCTGTGTATGTTAGTTTTTACTACTTTTTCACCATTTTCTCGCGTACGCGAAGCGACTTTTTGATCATTCAGTAGATTACACAAAGTCAGAAGTCTGATCTAGCCGCAGTTTCCTCCGAGGATTAACTGTCAATCTCATTGTGGTTTTTTTTATACACGTCCTGAAGCTTCTTGCAAAAGTTCAGCTCGCGCGAAAAATACATATCACAAAATCAATGTAAAAAACAAAAAAAAATGAAAAAGAATACAAGGATACACACGCAATTACAATATCTCCAATTAAACGCACAAGAGTACGTGCATGCGCTCTCGTAAATATCGGTCACGAAGGAAAAAGCACACATACACACATACGTCGAAACGTTAAAAACGGCGCAGTGCGGGCTGAGACTTCGGCTTTAAGAACCGTGCGCTCAACATTACGTAATACTAATGAGCCTTGCCAAGACCGCTTTCGACCTGCCATCTTCCCCTTCTCTCACGTACGTGTATATGCGCGCGTACACACATATAAGAGAATCCGTCACGTGAGCGGGTATGCACGTGTGCCGCGGGCTCTTTCTCTCTCTCTATACGCGAAAGAATGTGACGTGTAACGTGTATTTACCACCGACAGAAATTGAATGGTGCAATTTCCAAGCGCAGGATCTTCGCTCCGTCGATGTGTGTGTTTTGCGATCGAGCGGAATAAAACCGAAAGATATAATTTTTTTTTTTTTTTTCCCGAATATCTCGAGCGATTCGCGAATCGGTGCGTTTCATTAATGAGAATAATATCCGACGAGAGTAATTCCGTTCGCGCGGTTTTTTTTCTCGACGATTAATTGATTACGAATATGTTACACGCACGTGTTTGTTTGGTGCTCGTAGCACATCAAATCCGGCTTAAAGCGATACTTAAGTCCCATACTTTTTATCACCGATGCGCGAAAGAGATCTGTTTACTGCAATAAAAATCTCACGCACGCGATATGCGCGCAAACTTACACGCAATGCATGCGAAAAAAAAAAAATAAAATAAAGATTATTCGAGCAGTTTTAGGTTTTCTCTTTGTTCCCCTCTCCTCTTGACGTATTATATTATAATTCGATTAAAAATATGTCGCTTCGACCAATAATATTTTTCCCCTTTGACTTTTACTAAGCCAATTATTATTATTACACAAAGTCAATTTTTTTTCTCCCGATATCCTGCGAAATGCGATTCAAAGAATATAAAAATAGACTCGTGTAATTACAGCAAGTCGTTCTTTTGCGAGGCAAATTATTATTATTCTAGTCTTTTTTCAGAAAAAAAACTGAACAAGAAAAATCCGAGAAAAAATTGATTCGTTCGACGACACTAGTGTTCTGCTTTATATTCTTCCCCTTTTCTCTTGTGCATACAATTATAATAATTAACATTTATTAGCGATAACTTACTTTCGCGTGCAAAAAAAAAAAAAATAATAATAATTGCAATTACATTAGTCAGAGCGAGATTTGTTTTATGAAGTTTAATCGAGAGTTACGAATCCGTTTGTTATCGTTGTTTTTTCGTATTAACAAATCCGTATTACGATACCATTAACCTTTGAGGAGTCTATCGAAACCGCAATATAACCCCGGCGTATCGCGCGCGCGGTTTTCTCAGATACATTATAATTAAACAACAAATTTAAACATTCATTAACTCCGAAGCACAGAGCGATACCGTTGTTATTTGCCGGTGCGAGTTGCGAGAGGAATTTTTTTCGATATACGCGCACACACGCATCGGGGTCCCCGCACCGATTAAAAAAAAAAAACACCGCGCAATGTTGCGCGGTTATTATTCATTACAAATATCGTTCTCTCTAATCACCGGCGCGAAGTATCGAGAAGAGAGTCAATCACATAAACTTGTCTCACGTAATTCCACGGGTCACAAGTTGAAACAGGATCAACATGTTTCTCTCCTCGAATCTCTTTCTCTCCCATTCTCTCCGTGTGTGCGTGATAAGTTCCTTCGAAAATAGTCCGCGAGTGTTTACCGGCTCGACCGTGTGCGATTCGAAAATATCGAGCGCGATTACCAAGTTGCAAATTTATCTCGATTAATTGCTTGTTTTTTCGCATTCACGTCCAATTACATTACATTTTTTTCTCCGTAGTAATCTTTGGCGCACTTTCATTGTGTCGCTTTCTAAATTTTGCGATTTGCACAGCTGTATAAACAGAATTTTCTTCTTGTTGAGACAAAACCGATCTAAACTGTGCAACAAAATTGCTTTACGTACACGCGCATGTGTGACTTTGTAATTAATTTTTTTAACTTAACTGGAAAAGCGCGAACGCTTCGAATCGAAACATGCTTCATAGAATAAATAAGTTTATAGTTTCTACTGCTCGCGCTCTTCTCTCTCTCTCTCTCTCTCTCTCTCTCTCTCTCTCTCTCTCTCTCTCTTTCATCGTGGCTATTAAAACCGGGCTTAAGGAAAATTACTCGACAGCCAATTAACAGATCCTCTCGCATTAATAACGTCGCGCCGCGCGGTGGTCGGAAGAGGAAAGAGAGAGACCGGTTCGTTGGGAGAGCAACCTTGTATAACAATCTCGTCGTTGCTATCTCTTGTGCGAGAGAGAGAGACATAATGAGATTGAATGCATCTTGGTCGAGGTTGAGCAGCGGCGTTTGAAGAAAGAACGAAAGGAAGACCCACGATCGGACTCTCCTCGAAGAAGGATACGGCCAAGGACGGATAAAAAAAAAAAAGAGAGAGAAACG
Source organism: Pseudomyrmex gracilis (assembly GCF_002006095.1). Taxonomy (NCBI): domain Eukaryota; kingdom Metazoa; phylum Arthropoda; class Insecta; order Hymenoptera; family Formicidae; genus Pseudomyrmex; species Pseudomyrmex gracilis. The sequence continues at coordinate 255,682 of NW_018020780.1, read as the reverse complement.
GATACACATCCGTGTTCCGAGAAAAAATGACGTCTGTTGTTAAAGCCGTGTTTCAACCGACCAGACGCGAATTTGCATTCGTGAAGAAGTCAGTCCGGCGGAGCAGGTAGAGAAGAAAAAAAATTCATCGCGACTCATTCGCGGCCGGGCTCGTTACGCGGCGCATTAATTGTCGCGATTATAGTCTGCGCAGCGCGGAGCAATAAATTATACGTAAATGAGTTCCGCGTGACGAGCAATAAGTTCGGGGATTGAAACAGCTCTCCGTTATCGAAATTGCGAAATATATTAGGATCGATGAAAAATAACGAGCTTTTATCGACGAGCTCTCAATTACAAAATCTCTGCGATAACACGCGGCGGTGATACGCGCGCGATAATAACGCGCGCGCGCGCGCGCTATTTGCTTCGCGCAATTTCACAGCTGATATCTTTCCGAGTGATTTTTAAATCGGGGGGAACTGTCGTCGAGTATATCGCGCGATAAAGTTCGAATTGTTTCATTGAAAATTGCATCTTACTTACAATTGTAATGATCAAACAAGCGCGCGAGAGATCCCGCGGAAGATCCCCTGGTAAATATTACGCGCGCGGTAACATTTACGCGCGTTTTGTCTCGCGCTCTTCACGCGCGCGCGCGCATCGCGACGGGCATTTATCTCGCCAGACGGTACGACGGTATTTCGTAACAGACATTGACATTGCGGTAAAAGAGGGTCGGCAGCAGACATATCCGCGGATCATCGACCTTGCTTTTCTCTCTTCATCGCACGCGTGCGTAAACACGCCGATTTCCCTCGCGATCGACACGCCTTTTCCGTTTCAGAGAATCGCGCGCGTCGAATATTTCCTGTTCAAGATCGTCTTGAGTTCGTCTCGAGGAGATACGGGCCGTTTTATCGACTACAGAGCGTCTCAAGACGAACTCCAAGACGACCCTGAACACACGCGAGATTCGATTACGAACAGCTGCGAGGTCTGTGCGAGAAAACGCGCTCGAAGATGAGGCGAAAACCTCGGACGACTTATACGGGGGGGGGGGGGGGTATAGGAAACGCTGTTAATGTCTGAAATCATCGTTGCGCGTCCTCCATTTGTGTTCGAGAGTCAATTGCAGTGGGCGAGCGTCGTCGCATACCAGGCAAACGATTATTTGCTTTGATCCGTCGCGCGTTGCATTCTCTTTGTTGGCGATTGCTGCGTCACTTTGAAATCAGATATTTAAGTGTTAACAAATATCCCATAATCTAAACTGAACATAACAAATAAATAAAATAAATAAAATAAATATATTTAAAACAATTAAAAAATACAGCCAACGCTATATTTTTAACGCTGAGCGACTTTTTGACTATTCAGTAAAGAACACGAGTCAGAAAAGTGAGTATTCCGAAAAGTATGTCCTCCGAGAGTTGAGGGATTTCGCGATTTCATGACAGAGTTTGCGACAGAGCGAACGGACTTCTCGGGAAACAATTCCGCAAGACGGAGTCGGCGGCGGAGGCATCAATGGGACGAACACTCGCTCGCGCGCGGCTAAAAATAAAGTCGCAGTGCGTCATTCGAAGACCGCGATGTAAGATCGAGTATATATGTGTAAATATATATATATATTCGATTATTGATTCAGCGCCTTCGTGGTTTTATCCGCGGTGAGGTCCACAGTCTCTTTTCTACGATTGAAAACGCCGGTGCTTGCGTAACACACATACAAACACATACACAGCGCCCCCGCGCGCGATGTTATTGACGCATATGCGATTATCAGACTTCCGTCCGAGCGAGCTTGGTAATCGGTATTCAGAAAAAAAACACGACGGCAGCGAGACGACAACGAGCGTAGATGCAACAAATTTTGATGTAATATAGCGCGATAAACAATCGCAAACGTGTGGATATAAAAGAAAAAAAGAAAAAAAAATGTAGATGCCGCGTGTCGTTCATAGAGAGCAACGTGCATGCTGCCACGTGCGCAATCGCGGATTTGCACTTTTATACGCGCGCTGATCTTAGAACAAACACAGGATTTTGTGTGGAAACCTCTTCAAAGAAATGTGTCTCGAATCTAATTTCGGGATCTCAAATCGGATTTGCGAAAGAAAGAAATCTTAGATTCCGGCTGGCTGGAAAATCCAATGTACGGATTCTGACGTTGGAAAATTAAATTGTTTCTCTTCGAAATCGCAGATTCAGTTTTGTAAAAATTTTAATTCAAAATAAAATTGAAACCTCAAAAAAAAAATGCGACAAAAAATATAGACGGAATCACGGACGAATGCCTCCAAATTCATTGTTGTTTGAGAATTCGAAAACGGAATGTAATCAAGTCTTTGGAAAATTTCCACGCGGGAAAGCGCGCGATTAACGCGCTTTTAGTCGCGCGAGCGCAATTACCGAGACGTCGCGATAATGAAGCAACGACGCGACGCCAGCGAGTTACGTGTTTCTGACACCAAGAAAGTCCCGAAGTGAAACAATGGCAGCTGGTGCACGCGCACCGGCGGGATTTACACGCGCGAATAGAACGAAAGGCTCGGCAAAGGATCAGCTGTTCCATCTTGCGCACAGAGGCTTCTCTCTTTCGCTTGTTCCAACTCTGCGAGCGACGGTCGTTCGTTAGAATAACGACCGTCGTTTTTACGGCACCGTGTTTCAGCCTCTTTCTCGACGATCAAAGCGCAGTCGTCGTGTATCGCCACGCAAAATTTCGTCGTAAAACGCGCAAAAATCCGCCCGCGAGATCCCGGCTTCGTTTTTTCTTTTTTTTTTTTTTTTGTTTCACGAATTCTCCGAGATTTTTGCATCATTTTTCTCCCCGTTCCGCGACTAATCACCGAATGACCGATGGCGGGTTTGCGCAACGTGGCGCAATAATCGGACCGTTAAATGCACGTAATTGCAAGCGAACAAAATGGAACGCGCGCTCGACGCGGCGTGACGGACGCGCTTGTTTGCGCGACGAACGGCGTGTGTACTCTGTGCATATATTTTTGCAACTCGCGACGAACGTTCTAATTACACAAGAGAGACATCGCGCGACGATGAGAACGAAACTATTCGCCGGAGATACGATTTAATTTTCGCGTTCCCAAAACCCGGAGTCTCTCCCTTCCCGCTACCACGCGTTTCCCTTTCACACGCGTCAAAACGCAAATATCTAAAACTCGATGTAAAACGATATTCTCGCGAACACATTTAATCCGATTCTATACATCTGTGGATTTCAGGTCAAAAAAAAAACAAAAAACAAAAAAAAACGTTAGGAAACATATTCTCGAGCGCGCGAGAAAACACGCGATCGATCAAGTTTCAACTCAATCTCCACGCAAAGTGTAACTCCGGTGTACTAACCGAATCAGATTGCGCCCGTGGCTCCGTAAACAACGCGTCAAAGTAAGACGATGTCACGTCCCGCCACTGCAAACAACATCGTCGTCGTGAAAGATCGACTCCTCGAGAGTTCGATTCCGCCTGTCATCGCGACGTGACGGGACAATTTCAATGAAACGGCGGACTTGCTCGCGCGCTCTTACAGGTCGAATAACCCAGCGCGAAGCGTCGTCTCGATCTCCTCTCAACAAGTGTGCCACGCGATACAATAACAAGAGATTCTGTCGCGCATCACAATAGTTGATATTTCAATTTTTTTTTTCTTTTCACAAGTAATTGACACAAGATACTCGATTCAAGAAACATTCTTGCGGCGTTTATAATGTTGCACAACGCGCGAGCGTGCAAATAGCTCAATTGTTGTTGTAATTAAAAATCAACGCAACAAAGGAGCGGCGCCGATGTCATAGTTTTTCACCTTGCGAGCTGGCGACACGAAATTGTTGCGTTCAAAGCAAAACGCGAACACGACACGCGAGCACAAGTTTATAATCGCTTTTTTGAAGAAACAATTAACTCGGCAACTTGTGCGGCGTGTGTCTTTTCGACGACGACGCAAGATCGCGTGGCTGAAATTAATTGAAGCAATTTGCCGAAATCGCCGACCAATTTTCCGAACGCCGACTCGCCGACGAACAACTCGTGCGCGCAATCGGAAAACTCATTTAACTCTATTCGTTTGTTTCCCGTATAAGTGCCGTTCGCGGAACAACAATTTCGCCGATCGCGTCGAATAGTTTTCGAAATTTACGCTAAGCGCGATTTTGACGCGCAAACAAAACGTCTCGAGCGTCACGATCTAAATGAAGAAACAAACTCGTAAGATTTTTTTTTAATTGTTCCAATGACCGGACATTATTAAAAAAACAATTATAAGTATTTACTTGTAGTTTTATTTGAGGTTAGAATACCTCAAATAATGAGGTTAATAAAAATATCTCAAAAATTACTTGAAACACCAAGAATTGTTTATATTAACAAATGATTAATATTTGCATGTCTGCTAATTGCATTCAATAAATGTCCGAGTCACTGGAATATTTGCCTTCTATGAAAAAAAAAGTTTTGCCATTGTGTACGTGAAAGAATTTGCCTACGGAATTTCTTTTACAACTACGACCTTTCGTCAACAAACCAACATAAACATTCAGTGAACTCAGCAAATTTTTCTCACTGTCCGCATGGTAAATAATCTTTTCTGCTATTCCAGCGAAACTCTTTTTTTTTCCCCGTGTAACTTACTCAGCGCGCATGCCTGCTTATCCATTAGTCGCAAATGGCTAAATAAACGACGGCGTGGCGTCGCCAAAAATGGAGCCAACCGAAGCCGCAGCCGGTCGTCGAATTAAAACTTATACTCGACGACGCGAGTTCAACCTAATTAGCCCCGGTCGATCATTAAGCGGGCAAAACGTTGCACAAAGAGCATATCGGTCGGACGTACGTGAGCGCGCGCGGTCAATGCGGGTTTATCGAACGTCGTCGTCGCTCTCTCGCGAAGGAGCCGTCGGAATCCCACGCACGACAACGATTTGTTCCATTAGCATAGCTCTACGTCGTTATCAATTTGTCCGATCGATCGAAGGAGCGGCCGGCAAAGGGAAAAGGGGAGGCGGGAGAGACTCGCGAAATCGACGTGCGCGCGCGCGCGCGCGCGATGATATTTCTTCCGTATTCTCTCTCCGATTACGTTGCACTTATAAACGAGAGTCATTACACTCTTATATAGCTTTTAAGTAGCGATATCGGCGAGCTTTTACAGCGTTCTTTCTGCTTACACTCGACCGTCTCTCTCTTTCTCTTTGAGACGAGAAATCAACTTTTCTCTGTCTCTCTCTTTTCTTCGACAGCGGTCTTTCTTTCGAACGCGATAAAATGAATGCCGCGATTGGCTCAATTTCTCGGGGAGAGAATCCGCAAAATGACATTATTTCGCGAAATTCTTTATCCGAAGAAGAACAGAAGTAATTTTTGTCTTTTCGCCGAAACGACGAATTTGAGAAAATCTCTGCACCGTGTTCCGCACGTTCTTCCGATCATGTGGGAAGAACCTCATATTAGAGTGGCTTATTCTTTTACTTTTTCGCGGCAATGGGTTTTCAATCCTCTTGTTCGATCGAACTGAACTTTGTCGCAGATTAGTTTTTTTTCGTATTTGGAACCTAGGGGAGGATTCCCCTCCCAAAAAATTCAAAATCAAAAATAAGAGCAACCTCCCGATGTACACGCGACAATTCCGCGGAGAAACACGGTAACACTAGCGAAAGAGCAAAAAACCCAGAACTTTTTTATGCGGATCGATCGACGCGCGAACAGTCGACGTACGCACCTACCGGACATACATGCGGGGTGCGTATATATATAAATCGCAGCCATTAACAAGGCGCCAGTAACACTATTATTGCTTATGTAACGCTTATGTTCGTGCTGATAATAGTCCGCGCGGTCGATCGGAATGAATAATTACCGTTCGATTATCTTAACAAAACAAAAAAAAAACTACTTCTTACATTTTATTTTGCATTTGCGATTACTTTGTTTACGCGCTTCATCGCGTTCATTCATCACCGATTTCGCGAGACACGAGATGTAAAAAAAAAAAAAAAACAGCATGAAAAATCATCATGTTCGAATGCGTTTTGAATAAATTTCTGCGTTTTCTTCGGGCCGAACATTGCAGCGTAAATTTGTTTTTCATCGACGACGCAAACAAAATGCGAAAAAAAAAACCCTCAAAGTTCTCGCGAAAACGCGCGAAGAGTAAACAAATCCGTGCGCAAACGCGCACGTGTCGCTCCGATGACGACGGTGTCATCATCGTCATTAGGCGCCATTCCGGGAAAAGAATGTCATGGAAGATTGATTCTGCGGTCTTGCAGTGCAAGAAAACGCGCGCGCGCGTCATCTCTCTTCTTGCAAATGCCTTGTGGCTCTCGTATATATCCTAAATACCAGAAAAAGGTCACGTTCGCGGTGAGGCGTCGAGTTCTGGCGGCCATAATACTCCGCAACATTGTTGGTCAGACGTACATATTCCCTTCGGATACCCCGCCGCGTATACTTTCACGCCGCGATGAGAAGCGGCCGGTCTTTTTCCCGCTCGCGCGAAACAAAGAAAACGAACCGCGACCAGGAAACGAACGGATTCCCCTTCGCTTCGCGCGGCGTGAGAGGCCTCTCGCTTTCGCGCGATAAGGGAATTTTTTCTTCAATCTCTCCCGCGCGCGATAACGACGTCGAACGATTTTATATACGCGGTGTGTGCGTTGTCGCACTTTCGAAAATTTCGCACTTCAGCGTTCCGCGCGCGCGTGACGCGAGATATTTCACAATTAAGATCCTGTTACATCGTCCGAATATGCGGGAATTCGAAAAATTCGATGAATCACGCGATACTCGCGCGCGCGCACACACACACACACATACTCTTCTCGAATTATAAACAACGGGAATGATACAATCGAGCGCGTTATTTGACGTCTCCATATAAACCGGCGCGAAACAAAACGCCACGCGTGCGTATTTTTGAAATATTTTATATATATATATATACAAGCATACGTCGTCTCGAACGCAATTACGTAAATTTTCGCGCTTCTTTTCCCCTCCCGGGCCGCCGTTTAAATTAACGTTATTACATTTGTCACGACGAGTTGTCGCGTAATAATAATTTTCGAGAGATGTGACATTTACGTTGCGTCTTCGCGAGAGAGGTCAATAGCTCCCGGAGAATCCGTTGACTCGCAAGAGAAGTTGACGAGTGGCGTGCGCACATATATACATATATATATATATATATATATATGCACGAAGAGTCAATATGTTCGACGTTCGCGTACAGGTGTAGGTATATGAGAGATTCGTTTCACCCGCGACATACGGGAGTAGATACGAGCGCAAGTGCTCGGCAACTGAATCTTCGTGAAAGCAGCGGCGAATACTAAAAAATAAATCCCCGACAACACGCAAAAAATTTGACGTTAAAGAATCAATCTCCCCCGCAGAAACCAAACACGCGACGAAGACGCTGCAACGACTTCGCCGCGCGGAAAACACCACGAGTGAGACGTAGAACTTACACGCGTAAATTGCACAACCCCGTGAGATATTTTAATTACATCTTGCACGCCGATTAATCATCGGCGTTGTTTGTTATCGAAACCTTGGCGCAGCCGAGGCCTTTAAATAATGCATGAAGACAATGTTAACGCGGCAGTTATAGCGTCAGTTTGCGCCGCGCGCGTCGGTATACATGATGAATAAAACTTCGTTATATAATTCCCTTCCTTTCTCGTCAAAGGAGCAAAAGTTTACGCGGCGGCTTTTGCTACATAATAGAATCGCGTAATCGCGTATCTATAATAGTCGACGCCGAGACTTATTTGCGGACGCGCTCGCGATTCCGCCTACAAATCCGCTCGAAACGAATATTACACCGAGGAAGCCGGAGCCGGCGGCCGGCCGGGTTTATCGCTCGTCCGCCCGTGGTCCATTTCTTCGCGCGGCCTATCTCCATCGCCATTTATTTATTATCACGGTCGCCGCGCGCGCACGAGCCGAGATTACGCGCGACACTTCGCGCGGCACACATTGTGTGCGCCCGACACGTATCACTACCGCGCCGCTTTGGCACACAGTTGAGGGGGAAAAAAAAAAGAAGAAAAGTCTCGCACAGAGAGCGGTTAAATATATATAAGATATGCTTCATACATAAAAGAGAGGCGAAGGTGCGCGACGAAACCCGCGTGACGACACGATAAGAAAAACACGAAGGATTTGCGGAGTGAGAAGCGCATTGATACGCAGTCCGCGCGCGCGCGCGCACGTGAAAAAGGATATTCCCTTCTTCCCCTTATTTTCTTTTTTTTATTTCACCCGTCGCGTCGGGAGATTTATTTCTTGTTTCGCGATATGAAAAGATATATGTACTGTGTGTGAAAAGTATTACACAGAAAGAAGGAATTATTTCTCTCACAATTAAATTTGACAACAATTGTGATTTTTAAAGTAATTAATTTTCTTTCTCTTTGATAAATTAACGAACAATTTTTACACGACGTGACGTTACTTCGAGATTCTGGTAAAGGAACGTTGCGGTCGCGTTTCCAGGGCAATTTGAGAGCCGTTTTGATGACGTTTTAAAATGAGAAAAAATAAAAGCTATCCGATGTGTCTTTTATTCCGCGAGTTCTCGGCTGCACCTCGTCGAGACGCGAGCGCTTAGGCAACCGAGAGTGAAAATGGATCTAGACGATTCGAGCACTCTCCGGTCGGCGTCCGAGCCGGTTGAGAACGCGCAAATCATTGCACTCTCACCGCCTCGCGATACCAATTCAATCGCCGCGCGCTCGTGATGAGGGAATAAATGAGGAACGATACCTAACACAATAGAATTGCTAAGCAGAAGAAGCCGTACATAAAGTTCCTGAGACTTTTGAAGAGACAGAGCGAAATGTATCGCGGGTCAAGCTGTGTATATATAAAGAAGACGGAGTGACAATTTTACAACAAGAGAGATGTCGCGTTTCTATCTCTCTAAATAAATTTCCGAGGTACATTTTCGTTGAAAATCTTTGCCGCGCAAATATTTTTTTTGCAGCAATAAGAGAAGAACGTCTCGATAACCAAACACGTACCAATGGCCGGATATGTTTGTTAAAGAAATAATTACTTATTAATTGTAACATTTGTCAATGTTTTAATTGCAACAATTCTCAATATTTATTTTTATCATATATTTTTAATTATCAATTTTCTAACACATAAATACATGTAATTACATTGATTAGATACGCAAATAGTTTGTTATAATTATTTCTTCAATAAATATCCAGTTATCGAGACATTTATCTCGGCTTTTACGTGCGCGATTGAATCTAATAAAACATAAGAAGAAAGAGAATTAAGAAGCCCATTGCAATAATCTATTATCGCACCTACACACACTCGCGCGCGCGCGCGCGAAAACGTTAGATTGAACAAGAAATCCGTTATCGATGTTCGATCCACGAGACAGATGATCGGAACGAGTGACTGACATTGTCGAGGAAGTTCAGAGCGCTTGACACAACGCCGACGGCATTAACGAGACACTGAAAAATGGAGCGCGCGCCACCGAGAGAGAGACGCACACACACACTTTTGCGCGCGCAATAAAAGAAGAAATCCATCATCACATTTGATCAATAAACAATTTCTAAAAATGGTAGCGATAAGAGATAACATTGTGTGTGGTTTTTTTTGACGCCGAAAAGAATTCAAGTTTATCAACATGCTAATTAAGTCATCGAAAAATTGATAACGATATAACGTACAAAATTACATAACATACAGAAAAATATGTGCGTGCACGCAACACGCGCAATTCTTTCAAAATTAAATCAAACCAATTACACCGTCTGTCGAACAAATGTGTAACGCAAACGTTTGCAGAATTTTTACAAAGCACACCCGATTATTCCCGGTCGTTTGGTCGCTCGAAATCGAAAGCGCGTTTCGCAGAAAGGTCTTTCGTTCGTCCGGAGTTGCGTTTCGAGGCGCGCGCGCGCGACTTTTCCAACAGACGGCCGCGCAAAGTCAGACGATGCAATCGCCACGGATCATGCGACCTCGCAGAATCCATCGATGTGGGACACACGGGCACTTAGCGCGGCCGTCCGCCGCTTCGATAAGAATAATACACGCGGAGAGGACCTTGACAGAGGCGCGGCCCGCTACTCCTCCTCCTCCTCTTCTTCTTCCTCCCACGGAGAGCGAGCGACCGACAGAGAAGTTACGACTGTGTTTCTTCTTTCGACGCGCGCGCGCTCGATATATATCCGAGAAACGAATTTTCCCAGATGCGATCGGCGGCGCGGATTTCAACAGCGAAGGGAACGCGCAATCGTGTTCCGTGACGCAACGAAACGACGCGACTTGCGAAATAACCGTAAAATAGATGCAGGAAAGGGACAGTGTAAACGTTTTAACGACGCGACGCCATCAGGTGAGAGTCGTCTGATCCGCTAAAGAATTTCTGCGGATTATACGCGCGCACAAAGACCAATTGAATTATGCATCTTTACCGCTTGTAACGCGCGCGCGTGCGTGTGTGTGTGTGTGTGTGTGTGTGTGTGTGTGTGTTACGCGATGATATATGTTTCGAGAAATTTTACGCGCAAAGTCTTCCGGGATGAAGATACGAGAAAATTATCTTCACTTGCAGATTAAAATCTCATTAAGAAAAAAAAAAGACATTTAACACACACACCTCGGGAGAGAATTAAGATTACAGGAAACTTGAATTTCTACGCGCTTTCTTTTCATTCGAACTGTATACGAGTGAACTTCGGCGGGAGATATTTAATATCGGCGACTTCAAAGATGAGCGAGCGCTGCTTGAAAAACAAAAAAACTACGTACTAAAAGAATCTCGGCCCGTCTCTCCCTTTCTCGTCGCTTTTGTAGGTCGAATTCAACCGCGAGGAAAATATTCCAGTCACGTTGCGCGCGGGGAAGAAAAATAGCGCGCGAACAAGAAGGAAGAGAGATTTAAAAAACAAAGGAAAAAAAAGTCGAGAAAAAAAATACGGAGCACTACGCTCACGCATCCGATTTGCCAATCACAAACGAGAGATCGGTTATTGCTCAGGCGGGGTTACCACGTGCATGCCACGTCTTGGTACGCGCGGTGAAACCTTGAAAACCAACCGCATTCCTTTTGCAGGGCTGAACTAGAGCGTTCTCGCGAGTCGCTCGCGAGCAAACTCCGCGTTTTCCATCGGAGATCGTAAAAAAACGTTTTACGAACGAATCCCGGCGGCGAGATCGCAACGAGGTTGCGAATCAGTCTGCGTAAAGCTATTAATTAACTAATTAACGAGCGCAATTTTGTGTTGAGAACTTTCCCCGCATCCGTTTGAAAATTCTCGCGCGCGTCAACAACAAAACCGCCTCGACGTGAGTTTACCTCGAGAACCTAAACTCGCGGGGAAGAAATCCTCGCGACGTTTCGAATCAAATCTGGAATTTTACACGTCCGCCGGGGCGGACTCGCGCCCGATTCTGCATCACAAAAGAAGGCGGCGAGGCAGAAAAGAAATGCATCTACGCGAAGGAGACACGTTTCACACGCGTGAGACACGTGATCGCGATCGATGGCGAAACCGCGGACGGTATAAAGAAATAAAATAAGCGTCGGCCATCAAGGCCGGACGAGAAAGACGATCGAGAAAGAGGATATAGGCAGGAAGGCGCGCGCAAAGTAACAGGAGCAGATGGAGAGAGAGAGAGAGGGGAAAAGAGAAAAAAAGAGAGGCATTTGTGATAACGCAATTCAAGACTGACCACTTTCGGGGCCGTTTTTCGCTCGACATTCACCCGGCTCGTAATTGGCCGCGAGTAAGACCACCGAGGTCTCTCTCTCTCTCTCTCTCTCTCTCTCGCCCCACTCTCCGCCGTATTTAGACAGACACATTAATTATTCACTTTTACCTTAGACGGCCGTCACCTGTTTTGAACGCCCGTTTGCACTTTACGTCTTACTTCGACGCTCCAAATATACACAGTGTACCGAACTCACACAAGTCTTCCCGAGGCCAATTGGACGACAATATAAGCATTGTGACGCCTGTACAATCCGGGGTGGTTTTTTGACGATTTTTTTGTTTATCGATTTAAACCTAAAAAGTGTTTTATAATGTGAAAAAGTCGACGTCGCTTCAGAGTCGATCGACTTCCCCGGATTGTACAAGTTAAAAAGCAGAGACTGATAGACCGCAATACAATTTAACTAATTCGGAACGCACATAAATCCCCGCGCGCAATATGTTGTAATAAATCTTCGATAAAAAAAAAAATAAATAAAAATTTAAGTAACAAAGTACTTCTCGATTTGCGTGTGTCAAAACAAACTCGGACGACATTTACATTTATATTAACGGCGAACATCGTTTCTCTCTCAAGCGTCGCGCGCGCTCTCAACGCCGCAATTTGTTTTTTATGTTGTAATTTATGTCGTGCGACGAAGAAATTAAGACACGCTTCGAGACCTTCGCGTCAACCCGATCTGGGGCCAGTTCTTTTTTTCTCAAATAACTTTTTTGTCGAACGACCGAATTATTTGTTGCAATTTCGACATTTTGAGAAATCACCTTTTTGAGAAATCCATTTCGACGAAAATTACACGCTGTCTTTCTTATCGCTCGTCGCGCTTACATTTCGCGCAAGGATAATTTAATCCCCGACGCAAATTTGTTTTTTTATCTCGTTGTGAAAGAAGGAGTGTGTGTGTTCATACTGATGAGGGAGAAAATGAACTTTTTGAGTGATAAAAAATAACAAGGCGAGCGGCGGCGAGACGAAGAGACGGCGAGAAGAGACCACAGCTGTCTCGGACAAGTGAGTAATGACCGAAGAAATAAAGAAAGTCACCGGGAAGGGGGATTGGAGACGGCAAATACCAATCGCGCGGCGACGTCGCACTTTGCGTGAATAATGAAAAAACAAAACAAAAAAAAACTAGATAAAAACAAAACGCGCGAGAAATACTCGCGCTTGACCCAATAACGTAACGCGTGACGAAACGTGAGACGTAAAAGCGAGAAAGAGATTGTCGATTGTGGAGCATCAAATTGAACGAGTTTTGCGCGACAACGCGAAAAGAAACGCGGCGATCAAGAAACGGACAAAGTCCGTCTCCGAGATGTCTCTCTCTCTTGTTTCACTGTCAATAAATAAATTCGATCGCGAACATGACAAACAAACTACCGCGCGAATGTACATACGTCGTCGGTCGTGTATTGGCGAGCAATTTATTATCAAAATGAACCTTCAACGGAGCACGAATGACAAATAAATGCGGAATCTTCGAGAAGGTTAATCCGCGCGCGAGACTTGACGCGTTCGACGGATGGATTTTCAACGACACATGTACAGTTAAAACAATTCTCAGTTGATTGAAGTCCGAAATTAGCAACACGGCAAAGCGGCATTAAACATTAACACGCTCTTTTTCCCGAAAGAAACATTGAAGAGGAAACAAAGTGCGATTTAAAAACTCGACCAAAGTAATTCGAGTCGCGCCGACAATACCCTCGGCGACCGCGGATGAAAATGAAAAATTGCGAGTACTCGCGGAAAGAAAGAAGGAAAACGTCAACGTGCTCGGGTTTGCGAATGTGTCCCGCGATTTTCCTTCTTTTCTTTTTTTTTTGTTTTGCGTTAAAATTCTACGACGCGCGAGTTTCAAAATTACCGGCTTTTTAATCGTCTTCTCTCTTGAAATTACGCAATTAAACGTAATAAAGACGATTTTTTCGCGAGAGAAAATAACGCAAACTCGCAAAAATGAAGATCGCACTTGACTCTCGCCGTAACGCGCGGCAATCGCGAACAAAGAAGAAGGGCGCCACAGGTGCTCGAGAAAGAAGAAAAAGAACACCGGCATCAGTGGGCGCGAGGATGTATTACACACGCTTTCGCTATGGAACGCGCGCGCACGAGCGACGGAGATTTTAATGTCAAGGAAGACGTGCGCACCGCCCGCCGGTTTTGTAACAATACGAACGTGGGCTAATCGCGGTGTAGATATATATACACGCAATAGCGAATAACTGCGTGTCGTGCGGCGGCGCAGTTGCGAACATAACGGCGTTATCCTGTGTCTGTGTGTGTGTGTGTGTGTGTGTGCACACACACACACGCGCGCGCGCACATTCTGGCTTTATCGTCGCTCCACATTCGTGAACTTGGCAGACACTTGTGGTATTCCGACGAATCGAGTTTTCCGAACGCGAAAACGGTTTCGCGAAGTTTCTTCAAATGTTAAACAAATAAAATCGCACAAAGTTCCGTTGGTGTTGAAATAAGAGAGAAATTAAAAGCCTTTGAATGTCAGCGCTCTCACGAGCGCACGTGCGAAATGTTGTTAAAGTGCAGATTAACACACGTTGTAATTCTAATGAGTTTTTTATTCAAAAATCTGCATCAGATTCTTTTATAAGATTTTTCTCGTACGTATAAATTGTTTAGTCCTTCGTTAAAATTACGTGCAAAATTGTCATTTCCTTTTATCGCTTTTGTGTATTTCTGGATTTAATTATATTCAGACGAAAATTTCGAAGAGAAATTTTCTCTCTCTCTCTCTCTGAACGCGTCGAAAAACAAACTTTCCGGTTATTTCGGATTTTAATGATCAAACTCTGTGAATAGCAAAGTAGTTTCGCGAACGCGTCGCAACCACACATCGTAGCTATTATTCAATCGTACGAATTCCAAAACTTGACCTTCGACAAGCCGAACAACATCGTTTAAATGGACGTCAGAATGTTGGAATGAAAACACGATGTAAATTCGATCAAATGCGAAAGGAGCTGCTGAAAGGACGATCAAACTTGTTGAAGCTCTCTGTTCCCGGACCGCGCCCGAGTAGATTATGTAATATACACAAAACGAGATTAAAACCCTGTGTTTACGTGAAAATTTTCAAAATCATTCAATTAAATATATTTTATGCAACACGAGTTTCGTAACGAGAGAGGTTGCGCAAATTTGCGATCATCTCAATTTTATTATCCGTCAATTTGCATTTTCAATAAAGTCACGGAGAAATACAAGTTTTTTTTTACAAACACACCAGAGTAACGTGTGTTTCGCAAATTACACACCCTTGCTTCGAAATCTCCGTGTAAAGTAATGCGGTAATTCCACTTTGGTCTCAACGCGATATTTGACTCTCGAGATAATTAAAAACTGGAACGTACCACACACACGCACGTACACACATATACGACACATTTGCTTATTTAACGAACGACGCGTGACGCCGCGGCTGGGATTCGCGATGTGTGTACGTATAATACGTACGCACGGGATTCTCGGGGATAATAAAAGCGATGACATATATCCAACCCAGATGAGAATCGGATCTGCGGCACGTGGTTGCAAATGGAGCTTGCACAACGCGCGCGCAGATTGCGGCTGATATTTTCGAGAAGCATAACTTATTACGCCCACAGTCGCGGCGTAACGTCACGGCGACGCGTCGCGGGCAACAAATGACCCGCTTGATCAAACGGACGACGTTGTCTCCCGCCATTGTTTGGCGTTGATATAATCGGTCGAATGACTCGGCGCATTGTCGCCCGCGCCCGCGAGAGACACTCGTCGTCGGGTGTTGTATTGAGCTTAATATGCAAGAAAAAGGTTATGCGCGCATCATGAATGATCTATTAATAATCATGAATAGACATACTTCGGAATTACGTGTGGATATACCGCGCGCGCGCAGCTACTGAATCCGCTCACATGAACAAGGGCGCATTCCGATATTTACTGGCAGCGCGCTGTGCGAATATCGCAGTTTCTAAAATATATGCGCTGCAAAGCTTCCGACGAGCTTGTGATGTGACGTCAAAGATTTTGTCGTTATTTCGCGCTTTTGTTAAACACCGCGGCTCCGCGAGATGGATGAAGCATTCGCGATAGAAAGATGGCGGCGCATCCCGTGTGAAGATAGTACGTTTAATAAGCGCGGAAACTGAAGATTTATCATTTTTACCATTTGTAAAGTTTAAAAATAATACAAATATATCGTAGTTTTGTTCAGAGATGTGCGATCTATAAATTGTTAAAAATCTAATTCTCCATTTTGTAATTTAATTACACGCGTGTGTTCAGCGTATAGATAATAGACATTTATTACGTTTTGCATTATTCACTCGCCGAGAGAAAAAGTTTTTCGTATTCGTCGCCTGTCTGCGTGCAAAAAGAAAAACGATCTCCGCGTGATTTTTTGTCGCAGCGCGCTCGCGACATCGAATTTTCTTCAAAAATATTGATAAAAATTTTATCTTCCTCGAGCGATCATGCGATAATACAGATGAATCAAATATTTTTACCGCTCGAGATAAAACCCCGGAAAAAAATCCTTCAATATACGTGAACAAATTCTAATATGTAATTGAATATAATTTCGATATAATGACACACAAAATTGAGACGATCACGTGTGTGTGATATTGCACTTACGTAATCGCACGTCGTCACTACAGATATGGAGAATTCGTTCGCGTATATATGAGGAACTTTTTTTTCCTTCGAGAATTGCAGCTGTCAACGCCATTATCGGTTACGCTCAATGTTTGTCCGACGACGACGGTTTCGCAGCGGAAAGTGCGCTGCGAATGTCGTTCCGTTATAGAGCACAGAAAAAGCACTAGAAAGCAATTACCGGAACGCATTGCTTTATGACGTCACGTTCTCAAGCACTGACAGTGAATATATCGGAATGCGGCCCAAGTGTAATCGCGGAGTTTTCCGTTTCGTTCGCACGTTTCAACCTCGTTCCCCGATCTCGATCTTCTTTGTTTCCGACGGCGAGTGCGTTCGCTCAATTTAACCTTCGCAACGTCTGATCTAAAAGAGCCCATCGTGTGCTCTTTGAAAATTGAAGATATTTTTATTTCTTTGTCTTTCTTTTTGTCAAATTTTTTGCGATACCAATTTCTTACTTTTTTAATTTACAAGTTAAATAAACCTGTTTTGTTATTTATTCACATCAAAATTTATACGTATAATTAAATACGTTAATTAATCTTTTTTTCTCCCAGACTCCATCGAGCACAGACGACACACAATTCTCGCCAGACACCTCGCAAAGGTTAATACACTTGGAACGAAAATCAATTTCTACACCGTGTACATATGTTACGTCACGCATGTGTATATATATATATATATAATCGTTATCAACTAATCATAGCTATTTTCAAAGCTTCCGCCATTGTGTTCGAGTACGTCCGAGCGTCGTATCTATCTAATGTAAACGTCACGTGTTTAATTACAAAGCGTAGATAGTGGAAGTGCAAAGTCCGCGAGTTCGATCAAACTTCGCAGAAATCAAGGTGGAAACACCGCGCGTTTGAAAGCGTGCAAAAAAGTGTTGCGTGAATTCTCTCTCCCGACGATGCGGCGGCAATTGAGACAAAGCCGTTGTAAAAAAAAAGCCGAAACGATAATTGTTCGAATTACGCGAATTTACGACGCGAGCGCGAAGATAAATAAACCGCGCGTTGGAAATACGTCGCGCGTGAAGATACACCGATCGTAAAATTGTCTATCTGTGAAAATACGACGGACCTTGTGACCTTTGCGCGCGCGCGCGAGTCAATATTGCCGGTGCGTGCGCGTGCGCGCTCGCGAATATTCGGCGCAAATTAAAATTCGCCGAAAAAAAAGAAGAAACAATCGAATTTCAGATGTCGCTTTTTTTTATCTGTCGCGCGCGAGTCACGTCGCGTGAAACATTTAAAGTCTCATTTCCGAAGCTGAAAGTTTAACGACCACACGATATCGCGCACGTTTCCCCCGCGACTTTACACGAGCGTAGCTGTGTGTGTGTTATTCAATCGGTTAAAACGCGATATACGTACCGGAAGCTCGAAAAAAAAAACTTGATGCACATGAAAGAGAATGGCGAAGCGCGAAAAAATCCGAAGAAAGGAGGAAGTTCGCGAGAGTGAAAGGCGGGTCCCGTTTATGTGCGAAGATTACCCGGGGGAAAGGAGGGCGCGATTGACGAGCACGTCACGTTTTGAATTGACGACGTTCCCACTGTGCCGAGAACACAATTAGAGCAACATGAGAAAAAAAAAATTAAATCGATTGCAATGACTCACGAACGCCAGCAAGAAAAAAAACCAGCGAGTCGTTACGCGCTCGTAAGACGGAAATCGAGCGGATAGTTTTATAAATGAGAAAAACGTCTCTGTGTGTGTGTGTGAGTGTGTGCGTGTGCAATGCGATAAATCCGATCAGCTGACACCGCAGCACCGTTTGATATCTGCGAGCGGAAATTCGGGTGAGCAACAGGGTCAAGAAGAAAAACGTCGGAAAAATGCATCATCGTAATGTCGATCTCTCACGCGCGCGCGCGCGCGGTGGAGATTCGCGAAGAAAGGAGGAAGTTGTCCAGAGTGAGTGAAAGGCGGGATCGAGAAAACTTCTCAACGTCGAGGAGATTTATAAACGCGAACTCTGCGACGCACGTGCACACACTCACACGCGCGTAGCCGTATCTCTCTTTCTCGTCGAGCACGTAATACACGTCCGCTGTATCATCTCACGTGTGTGTGTGTGTGTAATGTATATGTACGTCGCTCTTTAATAGGAATCATAATACAGTGTGACCGGAATAAAGCCGGTTCCGGACGATGCGTTAGCTCGCCGAATACTCACCGAGACGAAACCGATGTGACGTAACGTGTGTTCATCGCGCGAACAAAAGCCGATTCATACACACAGGACACACATTTTGCATTCATTCACGGATATTTCACGGATAAACGCTCCGTGCGCCGTATTTTTCAGCGGAAGTGTTTTAACCCTCGGGAGGACGTACCCTTCTCGGAGAACCGTGACTGCGTCACTTCTCGCTGACCCGTTTAATATTCCACGGAATAATATTTATTTTATATTTTTCTGTTTTTAATGTATTTTTCTTATTAGATGTTTCTTGTTTTTTTGTATCAAAGAGCTTTCTCCGTTAATAATAAATAAATAAAAGCTTGCACAAATATAATTGTACTAAATATATATATAATTTTATTTTTTTAATATTTGTTATTATATTTATTATTATTTAAATATATTTATTTATATAAATTATGCGGGGATACAACTTAGATATCCATCGGGTCTCGGGAGGCTGACCACCGATGACAAAAAATTAATACGGCGGGAGGAAGATGATCGAGAACTAATTTATTTGTCCCCGCAATGTGATCGCGCCGAGTGCGAGTAAAAATGTCGCGCTAGACGAGACCAACAACGCCGCGCGCAATTCGCCCCTCGAATGTACGTCACTTGAATTAAATTGAGCTTTCGTTCTTGCGCGAAACAACCTGTTGACTACATAATCGGAGATGCGACGTTACGTACGGGCGTGCGATGTGTATTTGCGCGCTGCATCGCGTTTATAAGGTTCTTGACAAATCTGCTTAACATTCCTTCGACATCTCCCACAAACAGCTGACACATAAATCGACACAATGTTATCTATCTCCGTGCAAACAATGTTAAAACGATTAAAAGAGGTTCTCTGGTGCAATAATTCTGCTCGCGCAAGAATCCGCTCCGCCGCTACTTGCGCGCGCGAGCGCGAGGGGAAGAAAAAAAAACACTCACGCGCAGAATTTCATTCCGACGGAAAATCCGTTCTCCTGGGTCACGTTTGGATTTTCGTCGAGCGTTATTCCATTCAGACGGCGTCTCGAACAAAGTACATGCGCGATATACGTCAAAGTGAAACCGGTAAATCACACCGTTTTTTTTTATTTTTTTATTTTTTTTTTATTATTGTCCCCCCTCTCGCGTTCAAAATTTCTCGCCGCGCGAAGCGAGAAAACGATTTCGCGAGATCGTAAATCGTCATTTACGCTCCAACGTGCGTCGTCGTTTTTTCCCCTCGCGAGGAAGGAACGCGCGAGCGGAAATGAAGCACAATGCAATTTAATCCACGCTGATGCCAAGTTTGCGCTCGGAGAGAGGGAGAGAGAGAGAGAGAGAGACGCGACGACGCGCGTTGTTCGTCACGGTCGTATAAAAGTTTATCCGAGCGATTAGCTGTTGATTTTCCGTAACCCGCAAACAATATCCCGCCCGTTAATTGGCCAATTAGCGGGAAGATAGCGCGTTGTCGACGAAAATTTCTTAGAAAGTGATCTTTGCGTACTTCAAAGTATATACGCAACAGAGAGAGTTTTAACGACACGAGTAAATTTTTCATTTATACAAAAAGACGAGAGAGACATCTCGAGTGACGGATTACATCGGATATTTCCGATTTAACAATAATAATAATTAATCGAACGAACGGACGTATGACGTCTGACGCGCTTGCGCGCACTCACTCGCGACACATCCTCTCTTTTCCTGGCGTTATAATTATTTCATTACCCAGCCATTACCGAGAACGATCGTTAAAGATGCGATAACAAACGAACTGACGTGCACGCGGATTGCGTCGCGTTCCGCCAATTCTCGTTTGCAACTTGCAAATGAGACATATGACAACCTTGACTGACTTTTTCCGCGAAGCAATCAATCCCAAGAATCATCCGCGCATACAACGTGTCACAATCTAGCGTATCTGTAAATTATTTCGTTCTTTTTGCACTTCAAATGTCAATAAATATCGAAAGCAAAAAAAAACACTGTTATTATGTATGAATGAATCACACGCGTTTATTATGTGAGCGAGTTCACGAGTTCATGGGAGTGTTTGTTTTCGAGAAAGATTCTCGCGCAACGTGGCGCACAACGGGAGGCATCATAAGCTAATTTGGATCGCGGAGTGAAAGTAAACCGCGCACACACAAAGCGAACCGCCGGTCTCTCTCTCTCTCTCTCTCTCTATCTATCTAATTATTCCAGAACGAACGAGGAAACGTCGGTTTCGCGCGCAAATGCCGAATTAAAACTGCGCCAACGATGTAATCGATAATCAGTCGCGCAATTCCTTCGTTCGCCGACCGAATAATTGCTCGCTCGAAAATTTATTTTCGCACTGTTTGTCGAACTTGTACGCCAATTGTTTGCATTTCCGCCGTTTGTTTGTAACGAAGATATTTCGACTTTTAAATGTCGCACGATAAGTTTTAGAATAAATGTTAATAATTATTCTAAACAATAATTATTCTAAACAATAAACTGCTAAAGCCAAGCACGCTTTCGACATTTCTCTCGTTCGAAAATCGCTTGCGAAATTATAACGACACTCGAGAGCGTCGAAATTTCGGAAAGCGAAGCGTTATGACGCGCGTTACGTCACGTCTCATATCGAAAACAAGAAAAACAATGCGAATTACTTGGAACGATCGTTCGCCGGTATTCCGGTCTATTTTTGCGTAGGTGCATCGACACGTAGAAGCGCCTCCGACGCGAAAAGTTTCGCTCGAACTCGGCGTGAGACAGACAGAGACGGGAAAAGATTCGGAAAAGGTCGCGCGCGTGCGCAAAGCAACGTTCTAGAAAGAGCGCGAGCCTTTCGACCGGCCGCGCGACGCGAGAATTTCCGATTTTCGAGATCGCTCGCGTGTTGATTTTGTTCCGTTGATTTCTGCGATCGAGTTTTGCGTTTTTTTCTCTCACCACGAGTGATAACGAGCGCGGCTACGCTCGAGACGTGCTCTCACTTGCGCGCAAAAATTCGCGAAAATTCCAATTAAAAACAACAGGTCGCGGAACTCGAGACTCGCTTTCGTTCGGATTTTCGAAGGTTTCCCGTCCCGGACTCGCCGAGTTTGCGGAAAAATACAACACGGGAGGGGGAACCACGGTGTAACATATGGCGAACGAGATTAACGCGCGATGTACATCAAAGCGTTTGATACTTACGACGTATACAAGCTTCCTTCTCCTTGTTGTCGTCGGGACACTAAGGCTCACAGCACGTTTCACTGAATCTTCTCAGAAGTCGGTGTGCGTGCGTGCGTGCGTGCGTGTATGTGTGTGTGTGTCTGTTTACGTACGTAGAGATCCGGTCCTACGAGTAATATCGCTGTGAACGCCCGGCTTAGATCGCACTAGCCGGCTAGGCTTGTGTGTATCTCGCTCCGTACGGGAAAACAGAGAGCGAATATAGTCTATATGTATATATAGAGAGAGATATGCGCGCCGATGGGGGCACTGGTGGTCGAAAATTCGCGCGCGTCACCTCAGGGGGGACCGCGTCTCGTATGCAACAAAAAGAAAAACGAAAAACACCGCGCGCGCGCGAGAGAGATAACTCGTCGCTGCTTTTTCCGCGTCGACGAACGGAGGTTCGCGGACCGATGCAAACAGATCGAAAGAGGAGTCTCGTCGCCCGTCAACTGGCCGACGGGCAGGCCAGACGAAGTCGGAGTAAGGTTTCTGCGCTCGCTAGAGAGCCACGGGAGCCGGCGCGCGCGGGGTTCACCCACCGACTTCCTGTCGCGCGGTGGTCGTCAGTCCTCTCCGCGAATTGCCGACAACTGAGGGGAATTGAACCCGCTTCCCGATGCGCGAAAGCGAAAAGAAAACGAGAAACGTACGTGCGTGCGCTGTCGATCGGAACAAACGAAGTCAGCAGTTTAAACACATGAAACGACACCACAAATCGCCACGGCGAACCAACTGACACTGACAGCGCCGAGTATATCTCGAGCGCGCACGCATCCCCCACCTCCCCCACTACGCGCAGAGTGACGTTTCCCCCCTCCTGACGGGTCGATCCCACCCTGTCGCCGCCGCCGCTGCTGCTGCTGTTGCTGCTCGCGGCGGCGGCAACGACGACGACGGCGACGACGACGACGACGACGACGGCGACGACGACGACGACGACGACGACGACGACGCGGCCGTCGCGGTGTCCTCGTCCCCCGCGTGGCGACGCCGTCACCACACGCGCC
This sequence comes from Pseudomyrmex gracilis, assembly GCF_002006095.1. Lineage (NCBI taxonomy): Eukaryota > Metazoa > Arthropoda > Insecta > Hymenoptera > Formicidae > Pseudomyrmex > Pseudomyrmex gracilis. Next base: position 232,883 of record NW_018020780.1, on the reverse strand, counting down.
CACACACATGATCTCTCGAGCGAGCGCCTCGATCCGATCTCGTATAAATGTAAAGTACAGATACGACGCGGCTGAGAAAAATCATCGGAGAGAAAAACAGCGGAGGCGAGAAAACAGCCGGCCGGCGTGAACGATAAGGGTTCCTCGAAACCCCGACTTCTTAGTCGAGTTTTATTTCGTTTTTCTTACGCGTCTCAACAATAACGCGTGCAAAACCTCGTGCGAGGAGAACCCAGCGATTTTCTTTCGCGCGCGCGCGCAGCGCACTTTCCGCCGCTCCGCTCCGTGGGATCGCGGATGGGAGTCCGAAAGAGAGAGTAGGCTACGGCGTGCAATACTCCAGTATTGCGCGATCGATCGGTGTGCACCGAGACTCCCCACTCCCCTCTCCCCGCGTGAATTTCCGGTGTAGCTGAATTATCGTTCCTCTCTTTTTTTTTTTCTTACGGACGTTTGCGCGAATTGAGATGCGATTGTAAAATTTTTCCTCTCCGAAATTTCGACGGACATAATCACGCGTTGCGCAGACTCACTTTTTTTTCGTGATCTCAAATTATTTTGCGATCGAAGTTTGCGGGAGAGTCAATCTACACTCTGGTCGCGCGCGATATTGGAATATAAATTCTGAGATAGGCGAAGAGCGCGCGCACACATTATGCACACAATGTTGCGACGTTCCTATCTCCGAGATCTTACGTAACAGCCGGATCAATTACTTGTGCCTATAAGTGGGACAACTTCGGCTCGTTACACGGCCTTGTTTGCGCTCTTTATCCTCGAAATTGTTGCTGTTCTCGAATAGCATCGTCTCCTCTCGATTCTACGCGGCGCGGCGTTTCCGACGCTGGTTTCTGAAGAAACGACGAGCTGTACGACCGGATTTATCGAAGAGCTTGCGGCGACGTCCTCGCGATTTTGCGGATCGAAATAAAAAAGCGCCTTTCGAGGACAATCTCTCCTTCGGTTTCGGAATCTCGTCGAATTTTTTGCGCTTGCTTTCTAAGCGTTCCGCCGCGTGTCAATCGCGATATCGTCTTATATCCAAACCGGAAGCGACCGGCGGTCGATGCCGCTAACGATCGCGGACGTTCATCGGATGATGCACTCTCGCAATACACAACCCGGAGTGCTACTCGGACATTACCCCCGCTGTGCGCGCGAAATACCCGCAAATTACCCCAGCGCGATAATAACCGTAAATTTGAATAAACGGGGAATATCCCCCTCGGCGCGTTTCGATATCGCAAGAGAAAAAGTGTTAGCAATATAAAGTTTAGGTAATAAGACAACGAGCGGGTATGAATGATGGTCATGTGTGCGCACATTAAACTTGGAAGAGATACTTCGCGGTTGTACCAACAAAGTCGGTCAATAATAAAAAAGGTTCAAGGTGTCGTCTGAAAATAAGATAATTACGCAATCAATCGTGCAAACACGCGTATATATCTCTTCTCTCTCACAGGTGTCGAGATAATGAGGTAAGTACGGTATAATTATAAACAGGATCTTGTTTCCGTTATTAAATGAATCAGTTAACACCGGAGAGCGCGCAATCTCAGAGAGTGCAAACCTATTTCAACCGCATCCGTCAATTTGACGGGTGTTTGAAAAAACCACGTTTCACTCGTTAATTTGGAATTTCTCTGATATTTCAACAATTAATTAAAGAAATTCTCGCAGCTTTCGGCTACAATTTTCAATATTTCAAAGTCAACATTCGGGTTCATCTCCAGTAATTTCTGTAAAAAACTTGTTCAGAATCTGAAATCCGTCATTTTGACGGATTTGCGCTTGTTCCAATGTCAATAAAACTGGAAGAAGAAAATTACATGAATAATTACGTGTAAAACAAACAAACAAACAAAAATTGATCGACTACTCGCGTATGATTTATCGCGCCGTTGCTTAATTATCATCAAGTTTACACCTGATGCTCGATCCTACACGCGCGCGGGAACTAACTAAGCAGACGGGGAAAAATGCGTTTGGAGGACACCCCGCGGAAACGAATTGTGACCACGCTCGAACTAGGGGAGACACACGTTAATCTTCATTTAATATTATTTCCGGATCGAGTGCGCGCGACTCGAGCAGCGTGTGTGTAAGAACAAATTTATTAAACTCGCGACAGAATTAAAGCACTTCGGAAGTGCCGTTCGGAGGGAAAAAAAAACACAGCCCTCACAGTGGGGGTCTCTCTCTCTCGCTCTCTCGAGGACATTTTTAGGTCAAACAGTTATTGCAGGTTATTGACTTGACATCAGATCGTTACTTTCACGTCACAGTGTTGGTCGCGTCGGTGCTTTCAAATCGAAACCGCCGGTTAATCTATTCTCGGACGCGCTATACCGCGTCGATGTAACAATCTTGCCATTCATCGTTAGGCAGAAGAATGTAAGGGAAGCAACGATATGCATTTTTCAGATGTCCGCGGATCGATACGCGCGCACGCGCGAGCGTCTTTGCGGCGCGTACGAGCAAGTTGTATAAAAAAAAAAAAAAAAAAAAAAGATCAAAGATCATAGAATAAATCTCTTTAATCGCTCATACAGCAAATGCGGTACACGGTTTTTTATTTATGCAACGCGCAAACAGGCGAGAATGAATGAGATTTAAATAGCGCGAGCTTTCAGTTCGCGATACACATGTACATACATATATCTCTTTCTCTCTTTCTTTCTCTCTCTTTTCACCGCAATTATTATATGGTATAATCTTTAACTGCCGCGCGCGGCGCGATGAGCGGCAAAAACTTCTCATTATCCCGCGCCGGGTTGAGAAGCCCCGGCGCACGTATTCAATTTGTAATTTACACGATATACCGGAGCGCGCGCGCGAGTGTGTACACACACGTATAGTGGATTACACCTGCGGCGGTAACTTCGCACCGCGGTTAATAAAGCTTTCAGAATAGAGTGCAGAGAGCGGGAAAGCAGAGCTTTAGCTTAAACCGTAAGCTTTAATTTTGATAACCACACACACACACACACACACAAGGTCTTTGATAATGTTACACGAACGCGCGATCTCTTCGTCGAAGAAAACTGAATCAGTTGATCAGCCGCGGTTTTCCTCTCGAACTAGAGAGAGATAATATATCTGGACTGGCGTAATAATATATCTGGACGAGCTATCTCGTTGCCGCATCCTCATGAGAGATACAAGACCAGAGTTCTCTTCGCACTCGACAACGGCGGTGATTTCGAAACGGAATTTCGTCGCGTCAACAAGACGACGGAAAGCAAATCGTCGCGATAAGACCGAAAGAGGAAAACAACGGTCCGTTAACCTTCGCAAGTTGTTCGCGGTCGATAAACGATTCACGGCTGAATAGACGGTAGGTTATTGTCGAATTCAAATTTCCGAAATAAATGGAAAGTCAAGTAGAAAGTCAAGAAATATTGAAACAAACTTAATTTTAATTAGTAGCCATTAAATGCGATAGATCTGAAATAGTCACCAAGAGGAAACCAGTTCGCCGTTAACCTTCCTAAGCTGTTCCGGCTGTTGCGGCTGATAAATTCCGCGGCTGAACGGACACCGCGACGGTCGTTATACCGTCAAATACACATCATTTTTGAAAAATAACCGGAAAGTCGAGAGAGGAAGAAAAAATAACGAGAGTGAAAAAAACTTAGTTGCTTAGTTTTAAATAAAAGTTCGAATCAAATGTGTCGACAATTTTTTTTCTTATATGTGTTCGTGCTCTCGTTGTATGTTTAAATAAAAATTCTTTTCTTATCAGTTGTTGAGATTGGAACGTGAAATGACCCGAACAGTTTGGGAATTCTAACACGACTCAACGGGACGTTCAAAAGATATTGGAAGCGAACGATCGTGAAATTCAGCCGCTGGAATCCAACGACGTGCGCCGGGGCACGAACGCGCAAGACCCGTAGAGAGACGTAGGAGAGATAGCGTCGTCGTCGCGCTCGGACAGCGGCAGCGCGAGCGAAGTGAAGGTGTTGATGACGTAATGTGCAACGGCGGCAACTCGCGATTCGCGCGGCGAAGTGGAGAGTTACTCGTGACTCGCTGCGCGCACTTCAAGAGAAAGAAAGAGATGGAGAAATCACGGATGGAAAAAGACAAGGAGAGAGAGAGACCGTAAGCGAGAAATACGCACAAGCGCAATACAGCACACGGCGTGCAACAAGCACACGCTGCGCTCTGCGCCGTCGCTTGGCGAGCGACCGTCAAGGACGTTTGCGCTCAGTTTGCTGCGCGCCGAGAGAAAGAAAATTGTTTCTCTGAGCGGGACGAGGAAGGAACGGAGAGATACAGAACGGGCCCGAGAGTGAATGCGCGTGTGTGACAGAGAGGAAGGTGGAGAGGAGAGGGAAGCGGAGCACCAGATCCGTGAAAAGGAGAAGGAAAGGGAGATAGAGAGAAAGAGAGACAGACACACGGACCGTGAAGAGAAAGAGAGTACGAGGAACTTCGAATGTCTGCGCGTATGTGTGTCTGTACGTGTTGCTCTTTCTCGCGAGGGATCGACGAATTCGAACCTCTCGATCCCCGGCCTCGAGCGGCCTTGAACATGTCGTCAGCGACTTTTGCCGGAGAGCGCGACCGGCAAGATCAATTTCCAGGGCGCGTTTTCCCCAAGAGCCGCGTGTGTACGAGAGTCGCAAACGTTTGTCGTCTCTGTCCGCTCGAGAGACGTACAACAATGGACCCGCGTAACGCGCGAGATAACGCACAAAGACGCGTCATTAACGCTTCATGTATCGCGAAATTTGTAATACGAGCGTTGAGTGACGCTCGGCGAACGCAAACGCGCAACGGTCGAACGAGATTATATTATTCGCCGTTCCAGTTGGCTTTTCGCGCTCGTCGGTCCGATCGACAGCGGCCGCACATCGTTACATAATAATCATTACTGCATATTTATCGGAAAACTAGACGCACACACTCGGCCCCCACCTCCTCGGATTGTGTTCGTTGCTCGCATACGAGGCGCGAGTGATATTTTCCGTATCGTGAAAGATTGAGAATAAAAAAAAAATCGTAGAAACGATCCTTCGTCGAAAAAAAAAACGAAATTACACTCGAGTCGAAATTTTGTTGTTTTTTTTTTCTTTTTCTCCGGGCGAGACGCGCATTTTCTTAAAACTACACAGACCCGAGACGGTGTTTCTGCCCATCTCCGTTAGAAGAAGAGTATCCGGCCGTCGTATCAAGGCCATCGTGTTTAGCGATCAAAGTCCCGAGATCACGGTGCTGTGTCTCTCTGATTACGAGGGAGAGAGAAAAAAAACTCAGCGGAACCCTCTCATCGGATCTCAATTGAAATTGCAACGCGCGTAGCCGCATTGATCTTCGCTCCGTTCGTCGCTCGCTTGATATTTTCTGCGCGCGAGGTTTCCGGACCATTTACTTTTTGCGTCTCGTCGCGTTATCTCAGAAACCATTCCGCGTATATATTTTTTTTATTTTTGTCTTATTTTAAATTTATTGCCGCATCGACATTCAACAACGCGACAAAAAAAAAAGTTTTCGCGCAACTTCTTCGATCGACAATCGATGATTTGTGTGCTTCCGCTGACACACGAGATTTTTTTTTGTTTTCGAGAGAAACGAGAGTTCCTATATTTACGTAAAAACATTCGCGAAAGTGTCTATAGTTCGCGAAACATTTGTCCCTCGCGCGAAGTTACAACTTCGCGAACTTCCTTTCCCGAAGGGTTAAAGACTTCGACTATTATTTTTATCCACGACGTGCGCGCGCGCGTGACACGGGCTCTCGGGACGATTTTATTCGAGAGAGAATCCGCGGCGTAAAAAAGACTCGAGCCCGTGGAACAGCCTGTATATCCACTGCCATGGATAAAGCCAGCGTTCGATAAAAGCGCGGAGGAATGGGAAAGACGAGGTTGTGGTGTAGTCGCTCGCATAGGTCAATCGGTTACGAGTATGCCGCGACGTGATCGATGCGGCGCGGCTTTTCCGCGGAACACCGACTGCGAGATTCGTGCTAATAAAAAAAAAAAAAAAACAATAATACATACATACAATAATATCGATTCTCTTCGAAAAATCTGAAAAAAACAAAAAAACAGCGATTTCGCAATTGCAACTCGGGCGACTCGCACAAAACACGCACAATCGGCGAAAATCGCGCTGAAACGCAATGTCGACACGATACCGTTGTCGCCGCCGTGCGTGATCACGTTGTACTCGCAATTACGTTTCGCAAGCCGAGAGCGCGGCATATTGTGCGAGCGGAGAGAGACCGGTGGAGATCGCGGAGTTTGCGACATCGAGCGCTCGCAGCGGTCCCCCGATCTCGCGACGCGAGATCGGGATAACGCAGATCGCGGGGGGTAGTGCGAGAGAATTAGTCGCGCGGACATGCATATTCGTCCAGTGAGGAAAACGCTCGTCCGCCGATCGACGCGCGCGCGGAAACACAATCGACTTGGTCGCGGGAAAAAAAAAAAGAGTTCTGCATAATTCACAATAGCCGGGTGCTACTTCTCGCCGCCGTCGTTGTGCGAGGCGCACGTCGTCAAGCTTAAATCAATGACCCGCGGCCAGCTTGATCGAGCGTTTCATCGTTCTCAGGATTTATATCGCTCTCGGTAACTACCCCGTGTCGTCGTAGTAACTTAATACGCGGTCTCTCTGGCGTTTTATACTCTCCTCGTTGCGTGTTGCGCGCTCACCTCGACCGGGGAGTTTCGATTCTCGCGAACATTCGGCCGAGGAATTCTCGTCGTCCGAGAAACTTTTTTGCGTTCTCTGTGGAATTTTTAATTCGTTAATTTTTCTTTCGCTGACGATGACTGGATCGTTCGTAACCCAATGGGTATTTGTTAAGTTACAATTACTAAAGAAAAAATACATATTTAAATACTATAAATAAAAAATGAAAAAATAATAAATTATATATTAAAATATTAAGAAAATTATTTAGTTGTTTATACAGCACACGGAGTGACATTTCGATTGTTCGATAGAGCACGAAAGAAGTGAATCCAGCCACACTCCTTCGAGAGCCAAATACCTTAATATATACGCTTCTTTACCCGATTTTGATTACTAAATACATTACTGAAATCAATTCAATAACATTCACACTAAAACTATTTTGCACATGTAACCTGCGGTTTCTTGCGTAAGATAATCCTGTAAATTGCGAACGCGTTACGGTAGGTGAGACAATCTTGCACAACCGCGTTAGCGGGAATGCAATCGATGATAAGCGAGTGCGTGTATTTCGCTTATTACGTTCAAAGCGGCTGCCACTTTCATGCGGATATAGTCACCGAGTGTGTGTGTGTGTGTGTATTGGAAAATATTAAGACAAACAAAATTTTGATTTCCATAACAACGCGGAAACGCACGTGTGTCCGCATTTTGTTGCGACAACAAACACGAACTATAATAAAATTCAATGTCGGAAAAAATGGTTCAGAAATTTATTTATAATTTTCTCCACATTTATTACCCGCTTGCTGCTTCTAAAAATAAATGTTATTTTCCTCCCTCGAGATTGAAGTACTTGAAGTACGCGCAGCGTACGTTATTCTATACACGGCTCTTACAGTTTCCACTTCATTATGGTTACCCGGGAAACCGAGGACTATGGTCTTTTGCCGGAAGGTCACTCGTAATCGATTAAACATATATCGTCCGAGTTTCACGAGGTCTGAATGTGTCTCGGAATATTCAAATTTCCGAGACGAACACGAGACATCCGATCGTAAACGAAATATATAAAATATGGCTTTCAGGTTGGAACGCGTATTAATGATTTGAGTTTTAAACAGATATAGAGAGAAAGGGAAAAAAAGAGAAAGAAAAGAGAGAGATAAGAGGATTTCGAGTTTTCTGCGCGCGATACGGCAACAATTTTACGAAGGTTGATAGGATTTCGCGTAAACAACGCGCGCCAGAAGGATACGAGACTTGTCTCAAGGATACCATTGAAATTCACGCGAATGTTCCGTCGCCTCGTCAACAGTTCACGGCGCGCGCGAACACCACTTTACTCCTCTAAGGGCTGTTCTACAATACAGTCATAAGTTGTAAGTCGTAACAAATTGACCACTCACAATCGATTATTCTTCTTTGATTTGTCTGTGATTGGTCAATTTTTATTACGACTTACAGCTTACGACTGTATTGTTGAAACAGGCCTTATCGCGCGCTCCTTAACAAAGATCTGTCCCGCCCGTCGTCGCCGCGTTATTCTACCGCAAGCCGGAGCTGAATAAAACAAGAACGCCGTAATCGCTTCAAATTGGTCGGACAACGGCGCCGCGAATGTTATTTGCGCTTTGATTAATCGCGGAAAGTTACGCGCCGTCCGAACGATAAATCGCGAATTCCCGCGACAAATTTAGAAATTAAGCGACTAATTTAAATATTAAGTTGCCAAGGATGACATAGGACGACTATCTATTTAAGAGAATATTAAGAGAATGAGTTGTTCAAGGACTTGTTTGAACGAATTCCGCTTATTGCGACACAATCTCCGACGAAATAAAATCGCGCGCGTTTCAAGAAGCGACGCAAAAAATCAAAGATTTATAATTTCGGAAGCGAAATATAATTTTTGTTCTTCTTCCGAAAGCCTCGCCGCGATCGATTTTTTCGTCGATAGCGCGGTATGCGGGTCCCGATACGAGCACCTGTTGCTGATAAAAATTACAACTTTTCCGTGTAAGCGCGCGTGCAACAACAACAACAACACACACACACACGCACACAGAAAAACCAACCGCCGCACAGATCATCGACGAACAATGTTTTTTCTCGAGCGCGCGATTATCTCGCTGTGTTACCCTCGCGAAATACACGACCTTATGCACATTGCGCGTTGATTAGGTTTTTTTTTTTTCTGCAACGTTTCCGTAGACTCAACGCGATACATCGGATTTCTCAATTTTTTTTCCTTCATATCTCCGCTCTCTTCCGCACATTTGACCGCGCGTTTATCGCGACGGCATATTAATATAAACCGCATGAGAAATGCAATTTTCTCAAAGTGTGAGTTTGTCAACTCGCTCGGTAAAAACTCGCGATAACATGATTTTCTTCTAACGATAAGATTGAAAAATCGACAATTCCGGTGTAAACGTGATGCTGCACCGGATATTTCTCGATTTTTTTTTTTTTTTTACTTTATTTACAATCTCGCACTCCGCTTTCTTTTGCCACTTGACCGCGCGTTTATCGCGACGGTGTATTAATAAACCGCGTGAGAAATGCATTTTTCTTAAAGTGCGAGTTCGTCAACTCGCTCTCCGCGTAAAAAAAAAACTCGCGATAACGCAAATAAATTAAATTTGCGATTTAATCGCAGCAACACAGCAAGTCGCGCCGCAAATTGAATTTTACTAGATTAATCTCAAACTCCTGACAGCGATTACAATGTTTCGCCGCCTTCTTTTTACGCGAGATAAAAATGTGTTTTCTTTTTTCTTTTCACTCTACTTATCTCGTAAAAACCGCATCGAAATTACACGTTACTGTTGTATGTCGCGTGGAATGTTTCCTGTGACCGTGGCAGCGATTAAAGAACAGAAAAAACATTCTCGTCAAAAACCGCCGTGACCGATAATGCTATTAGACACCAACAGGAAGACAAAAGCTGGCGGGAAAACTTCCTGAACTGATTACGAGCGAGGTACGAGCGTGAAGAGAGAAGTTTCAAGTTAATACCCTAATATTTACATTATGTTTTTAACTAACACACACACACACACACACACCGTAATCCAATATTATTTACTTTTGCGTATATGTTATTTATTTTATTTTTACTCGTTTATATTTTGTTTTCTCTCTCTTTGTCAATAAAATCAGTTTTCTTCTATAAATTCTTCTATAAACACGCCAACTATAAACGTCAACGTAAGTTTGTGCGAACACAACATTACGGCGTGTGAAAACGCAGCGGGAGACGGATAGATTAATTTCTCTCTCTCTCTTTCTCTCTCGCTCTGTCGCACACGAGCGGGTGACAGTTCTTGACCGCACGCGAAAATCAACGCGTTAATATTTCATTTCATTAAAAAAAAGAATTGCCGTTCGAACGCGAACTGACTCGGGCGATTTAAGCGTATCGAGTTACAGAGTCAGAGTTTGTCCCGCGTTGGATAAACGGTCAGTAATCCAATAGAACTGAACGGACTATCGTCTCGCGCTGACGACAGGTGTAATAGCCCGTAATGGAAGAGCGATTTTTATTATGTCGTTTCGTAAAAGCGACACGTGTGTGTCACACACTCTGGTTCGCCTCTGGTGTGCAAATGTTACACAAACACACACGATTGAATAAATTCACCGTTGTGAAAAAAAAACCACGCAGGGCGAGAGATAACGAAACCGCGCTCTGACGTGACGTTGCGAAAAAAAAGTAAAAAATAAAAAAAAAAAACATTGATTTTCCTGTCACTTACGGCCTTCCAGTGTGTTTGAAACTGGTGAAAACCGAGCTCTCTCGGCTTTTGCATCCAGAATCAGGGTGTGGTAGGTAACGCACAAGGTTGACTACATTCACGCTGGCGCCATTATCTCTATACTCCGCTCGAACGAATTGTTGGGAAGGAACAGGTCTTAAAATTGTCTTCGTTCGTGTATATGTATAATATAATGCATATATATATCTCAAAAATCTCTCATTCTGGATATATTTCGCCGCGAACTTACAATTCGCTTCGCACTTTAACGCGCGAAAAAGAATTTCCTCGCGCTAACATTGATGATAATGAAGCGCGCGCGGATTCTCGTCGTTGCTATTAACCAAATGCGACGATTAATATAACATATATATTATTGTAATGCAAATAAATTAATATTATTGTTATTATAACAAATTATCTTCATATTAGTAGTTCAATTGGTATATTATTGTAATACGTAACATATATTTTCCGTAATACTTATGTTAAATAGATGCGAATAATTATCTAAAATGGCGTGATTGAAATTAAAATTGCGTGTGTCATCGTTTAATTTATTCGTCGGAGTGCGCACGATTCGATTCGAGAGATCGTTTGCTTGTGTCAATCAGCTCCGTTTACAAACGGCAAAAACACTCGCAAGTAGATCTCGTTTCGAGAGATGCGTCGTATAACAGACGTATACACAAAGTGGGTAACCAGAAAAGAATGCGGAATGAGAGAGTTTCGCAATATTATCGTAAACCGAGACGGACGACCTTGTCTTTACTGGCGCACAATAAGCGAGATCGATGTTGTGTAGGACTCTTGAAAAATTGAGCGCCGCATCTCGTGGGATTTATCGTGCGCCGTCACCTGCGTTTGTGACTCGCGGTGCAATTGCGTTTACTCGAGTATGACGGTGAAATAAACATCGGTCGATACCGCGTTCCCTAAGAAAGCTTCTGGATAAATGTTTCAAGGAAAAAAAACCTGCGCGCAATCGATCTCGCGTGTGTTACGCTATCACGACGATACGTACGCGACCGGCTGTCAAACGTGAGGCGAAGGGAGAAAAGACGAGGTGGATCGAACGCGAGAATCTCTTTTCACCCTCAAGGAGGACGTATCCTTCGCGCAGCTGAGTCACTTCCGATGCGTATTGTTGTTATTCTTGAATAATAAAAAAATTGCTCCGTGTATGTTACAGTTTTTATTTTACTTTTATTAATGTTTATCATAAGAGAGTCTTTAGGATGGTTCTTATTTGCTCTTGGTGAAAATGTATTTTTTTTTTTAATTTTTTCCCGGCTCCTCCGAGAATGGTTTCAATTGGTAAAAAACTAGTCTGTGAAAATGCATTTAAATGATTTTTTGAATGTTTAAGAGCTCACTTTTTCCTCTTATCCGATCGGGCTGAAATTTTTCACAGGTTGTTTTTGTAGGAACCATTCTAGAGGGTGCCGCGACAAAACTTCAAAAGTCAAAAATAAAATCCACTCTAGTCGGCATATTTTACTTGTGTCAGCACTCTATAACTTTATTTCGTTAAATAAATAAAATAAATAACTATTAGTAAATATATTTTTAAATTTATTTTTTATTCTTTAACATATTTATTTTGTTTTATTCTTTAAAACTTTAGTTGTAACTCGACAAAATATTATAACAAATATCCGTCGGGTCTCGAGTGAGTCAGTCAACGAAGGGCTAAATATATCGTACGAATTTCGATAGACCAAATGTGTGAATCACCTAACGAACAACAATTTGTTTTACCGTATCAAATAAGTGGTTCAACAAGCGCAAGTGTCGGACTTGCCAATTACATCGAAGGTTGCACATTGAACATTTCTATCGCGGCCGTTTGAAACCCACTTAATTACGTCAATCTCTATCGACATTTGGCACGAAAAGTGCCATCACCTGACTCTGGTATTTTATTTCGCCACACCACGTGGCACCTTCTCGCGAAGGTGGAGTTCGTGACGAGCTGCGCGATTTGTCGAATAGGAATCGACGCGCGCGCGCGTCTCCTACTCGTACGCCACACAGACACAAGGTTCTATTCGACAAAAATCGTTAAGTATGTGCGTTGATGTTACGAAAAATGCCTCTAGGGGGCGTTCATGGACGTCGTCGGTGTTAAAAACCACATTAGAGTGGCTGAGGCGACGATGATGTTGCTATAATGTCAAGAGCAACCGGTACACAACGACGTTGCACGCGCGTTACTAGTTGCTGCTCTTCTGCGCGTATTTAGGATGCGACCGCGAGCCGTTTGTGCGACATACAAATGCGCATTTCTGCATGCAACGCGCGCGCAACGTCGCGGTTTGGCACCGCGAGAGGAAATTCACGGCGGGACTGTTAATCGCGCGCGTGTAACATTCCCGAGCCGGACCGCAAGAGAAGCGGAAGAGAATCCGGCAACGAGAAGAAATATCGTGATTGCAAACGTGGCTCGCGCGAAACCGAAAGTTCGGATTTGACGACGCGCGCGCTGTGGCGGTAATTGTAAAGACGAATGAGCGCAAGAAATCGCGTGTTTTTTTCACCGTATCTTCAACACCGTCGAAATCCGTCAGTGTCAGTGTCGTTTGAAAACGCTGCGCTAATTGACGCATTATGTTAATTAACGTCGTTTCTTGACGAAAGAGATACACTAATTAGCTCCTTCAATACTAAGTTGTCACTCTTCGTGAAAATTATCACACGGTTGTTTAAGAAATACAGCAATGGCAGACTGCTACAGATAAAAGCTTGTATACCTGCGCGCGTGTTTACAAAAAAAAGTGACCTTATAATTAAACAAATTCCTTAAATAAAAAAAAAAAAAAGTGAAATAGTTGCGAAAGTCCGTTTCGCGTCGCGAATGCGCCGCGACATCCAGATGGCGGTGGCCAATAAATTAACGATAATGAAGCATTTGTTAACGATAATGTCACAACAGCTGCGCTCGTAGTATCTCGACGTTTAAACGATTATTGCTGACGGGCGAACAGCGCGACGTGTTATTTTATTACCGTGCGCGCGGGCGCGCGGTGACAGAAGTCGCCGAGAAGGACAAACAGAATATTATCGAGCGAATCCGAGATCAACGTCATTTTCGATAATGAGCGTATTGTAGCAACATCTGTGCGCGCACGCACGTCAGAGAACCGATTTCTACTCGATCAAAGATCCACAAAAGTACCAACGCGCGCACGCGCGTGCAGTATTTGTTCGTTAAACGCAAACCATACGCGCGACATTGAGCTAAAAAGATAAATTAATTTTTGTTAAAGCTTTTATCTAATCAAAGCGTGGACTCAAGTTCAACAACCTCGTAGTAGAATAACTTTCCGTTACACATGCCGATTATTTAACTTTGTAATTAACATTGATTACGTGCGAGCTGACTTCTATCTCGGTAAACGTGTTTTGCTCGTAATCATGTTATGGAAATTTTCGAAACGGATAAAAATTGTAGCGCGTTAGCTCGGGAATTTTATAATCAGTATAAAAAAAAAAAAAAAAAACAACTTGTAAAACGTGAAAAAACAAAGTGTTCACGTTTATCTCGATCGAACACTCTCTCGAGGGCTTTTTCACGACGCTGCGTGTACACACGCGATGTATGTATATGTCCGCGGTATTTCCGACCCAATTCTATTCGGTGCGTGTGTGCGCGTGTGTGTGACCGACGCTATCAATTTCTGGCGTATAAACGTCCCGGACGATATTGTCGTCGGAGTTTTTCTGACCGTCCGTCCCTCCGACGACGACAACGACGACGACGCGTCATGCTTTTCACATTAGCGGGCGCCAATGGCCATCACATCCGAGAGATACGGAGAGCGTTACGTAAAATCACACATTAATGTATACAAAAAGAGAGAGAGAGAAAAAGAAAAGCAACACGTTAAGTCGCGCATAGAGTCGCGTTGTTTTGTGAAAATCGCAGAACAAAAAAAAAATAAAAGAGAAAATTGAACTGACGAAATGAAAGACTCCGTTGTCTCATTGGTGCGAGTCACGAAGACTTCTCGTGACGGGAGCTTCAATTAGCTGCACAAATATCGAAAAGGAAATACCAGAAGAGACGTACAACCTCTGACGATTGACCGTAAACAGACGCTATTCTTTGAGTGTCTGAAGAAAACTCGCTTATACTCGCGTACAGAAAAGTTGAGTTCGTCGAAAATAAACGGTACTATTTTTACAAAATTGTACTTGAGAAACGTTAAGAGGTCAAATAAATAATGTAATATACACACGCACACACACAGATATTATATATCGCATAACAACAATTAAACAATAATATTATATTATATTATAATTATTATATTATTATTATATTGTTAAATAATATAATTGTTATATTATTCCATATAACAATAATAAAAAGTTTTAAAAAATTTCCTGCTTTTTTTGCGGCCACACCTCACAATTTCTTCTAATCTCTTTTTTTTTGTTTTTTTTCTAATCAATCCGAGAGACATCTAAGATCTTTATTAGAATCTCTCGCTGCTTGTAAAGTGATAACATGCAAAATGTTTTTGTTATAGCGCACGGATCTCAACTCTCGGCGTTATCGACCGGAGAGAGGCCCGGGAACGTGGCAATTATACGCATATATATATATCCGCGCGAGAACGTAACAATTACGGCATAGAATTCCTTTCAAGGATTCACGACTCGTGATTCACGCCAGGTGTGGATACACACGAACGAGCGTCGTTCGTCGCGCGATCATCTCACGCCGTCGCGAAAGCTCGGCGAGGAAAGTGCTTTCTAAGGCGAGATTTGTACACGAAACACGTAGCCGGCAACCTAACGCTCGTTCGACGATGCGTGTTTTTTGAGCACACGACGACCTCGAAACAACGCGTGTATGTGAATTACGCGCGAATTTCGAGCGATACGTCCGGATTAATTAAGAGAACAAGGGACGAAGTAGATATTAAAAAATTAAAAAAAGTAGATATTAAAATTAAAAAAAGTAGATATTAAGAGTAAAAAAAGTAAATATTAAAAGTAAAAAAAGTAGATATTAAAAGTAAAAAAAGTAGATACGAGACACGTTCATCTCTCCGCGACAACTGCACATCCCAACGAGTGAAAGTAATTATCCGGAAAAGCAAGCATTTCTCTCGCGCACAAAGCGGCAAATGAAAAACGTGAAAGAAACAAGTTATTAATCCGCGAAGCAATCCGTTTCTCTGTTTTTCTTATCTTATTCGAATCCGTCCGCACGTCGCGCATTCACACTTCAAGTCGATTATTAAAAAACAAAAAAACTACAAATTATTGCCAAACGAGAAAGACGACACGATCGGCACATCAATTCCGAATTATTGCCATAAAATGTCGATTTTACCGCGCGGATAGAAAATAAATTCAAGCGACGAGGTTTTTTACCCCAACGTGTGCCGCGAAACATTTATCGCGAGAAAGCGGGGGTGTAATCGATCAAGAGCAATACGCAAGACACGGAGGATTAAAATAAAAAAAAAATTCAATATCTCGCATGGCTGGAGCCGGGAGTGAATTAAAGTTCAGGGTTCAGTTGGTGCCACGCGAATTTCATCTCATCGAGATTCTAATGCGCGTTTTCCCTCCCCTCCTTTGTTGTCCATTTTCACATTCTCTTTTCTTCTCTCTCTCTCTCTCTCTTTTTTTTTTGTGCCGAGCTCGCGCGAATTATCATCTTCGACCGCGCGTCTGAAAACCCTCTTGTCGGGGGCGACAACGAGACGCCCTCCGCGAACTTGTTCGGCAGGGGGAACAGAACCGTGTTCGCCGACCGACACCCGGCTATCTAGGTCAATCGGTTGCCTGGCAACGACTCGGTAAGCTCTTCCTACGCGTTATCTTCAACCAACTACGCTACACGTAACGCGCCGGGTCGCACCGTCGTATTCTTTTCTTTTTTTTCCATTTTTTTCTTTTTTTTTTACCAGGTGATGGGCGCACTTGTTATTATCACCGCGAACAACCGCGACATCATCCCTTTCAGACACGTTCGCAAATAACACTATCATGTATCTTCTCCACATATTGTAAGCAAACGTGACACATATTTTTTAGACGCGACGTGAGTTCGTTTTTTCTTTTTTCCCTCAACGCGGAGACAAAATACAAACGCGCGACTGTAGATCCACCCTGTGTAAATAAAAAGTTGTTGCTTGTTTTGTCATTTTTTTAACTCTCAGAGGACTGTGTGAGATCACCTCTGATTCTCGACCCGAACAATTAAAAAGTCTCTCCTCATCTCATACGTACTTTTTAATTTTGTTTATTGGTTTTTTTAAATATATCTGTTTTATTTGTGATTGTTCAAACATATTTAGCTGTCGGTGTAACTCAACAAAAGCCCATCCTGGCAATTCGGTCACCGCCAAGGGTTAACGTGCTATCAGCGCAACAAAAAAAAATATCTCGACAACAAAGTGGCCGCTGAAAATCTATATTAGAGCGTATTCAGAGGATTCGAATGTAATTGGATTTAAATTACAGTCTCTGTCTCTTCTCGTTCTCGAACTTGTTGATAAAAGAGTTATTCGCGGATCACCCTGTATTATCTGTGATGTCGCGTCATTTGACTTCCTGTGTTTGCTCTCACGAGGGTTTCTCGAGGGCGCGATGTCGGCGCCCGTGTCCGCCTCAACAACTCTACTACGCGCTCCGAAGGACTCTGTTGCATCGCGGCAAAATCGCGTGGGGTGCGACGCAAAATCGCGTGGGCGACGTTAACGTAGATGGGGGATGGCGGGTAGGTAGGATTGAACGACGCCATTGTGCACAGCCACGCGTGTACTCATCCCTCGCGATGCGCATGTATAAATCAAGCCCAAAATCCCGGGATTTCGTCGTACGAGAATAGGTGGAATACTTTACTCCCAGCGGGAGTTTGATGTTGTCACGATTCATTCGGCGCGCATATCACATGTACATGCGCGCGCGCGCGCGCGCGTGTGTGTGTGTGGCGCATTGTCTCTTCTATTTTACGCGGTAAAAATTACAATTTTTCATCACGCGCACGTGTTTTATCAAAACTCGCGCGATTATATACGCGCGCACTTTATCGACGCCAACTTGTGTCAGATGCGAAATAATAAAAGCGAGTCATCTTTCGATGAGAATATGTGTAGACTCATTTCATCGCGCGCGCGCGCACGGAAAAGATAATTTATTGTACCTACGTTGTTTTTTGTCTTTGCCTCGCGTGTGTTGTTTTCGCAAATAATCCCCGTGCAAACGAGAGAAAGTGCGAAAAACAGAGGATTAAGCGATATTTTCAACACGTTTCTCGAGTAGAGTTCGTCCCGACTGGTTTGAGTGTTTTAAGCCAGATCTATTTTTAAATAACTAATGGAACGTTAAACATCGCCGGAAATGGAAATTTCAACGTGTCAACAATCATTCGGGTCGTTTCTACGCAAATCTTTTATAGAAAAACGTGACCAAATATCGAGAAACTCGTGGAAAAAATGTCAAATGTCACTTTTGTCGAGAGTTGTGTCTTTCGATTTTCTATTTCCGAGGAGATAAATTGGGAAAGGAGACGCAAAGAGACGAACGCCGATACGTACACGTGCGTCATATAAAATGCGTATATATATACAGTTTCGCGCGCATGTGTCATTAGCCCGCTTGCGCGCGGGCGTTTTTACGCGACGGCGCGCCTCGCTGAATCTCGTTCCGTCGCGGGGATTTACAACACAACCCGGATGAATTTGCGAGGGTGGACACGACGGTGACGCTGGTAGAGGACACACGTGACGGAGATGGAAATGACAGACGATCGACTTGTCCCTCGCGCTATCCCGATTCGACGCTTCGACGTTGACGTCATTTTGACCGAGGCGAAAGACTGGCTGAGTTCTGGTGGAGCGCGGCGTAACAACGAGAACGTTACCGTACTATGAAAACGTCAGAGCTAGGATTTCAGAGTGCGCCAATATTTCGAGATCAAATAGCTCGCGGATATTACGTCTGCCCTTTGTTTTAACCCGTTGACGGTGGCTGGGAGACCCGCCAAGGTACATCACATATATTCAAATCGGAAGACGAGAAAAAGGACAATGAGAACTTGGCGTAAGATAAACGGAAAATAATTTACTCTCTCTAAACGTCTTAGAATGAACCTCAATTCAAATGGGTGAAAATTCACTCCAAGAATTTTAGAGAGTAGATCAAAATTATTTTGATTAATATATTGTCTCTGCAGACGCAATATACATTTCGATTTGACATCTCTTTCTATGTGTACGAAATATAAATATAATTTAATTAATAAAAAACAAAATAAATAATATTTTGAAACAATATTTCGCATATTTGCGTGTACGCGGAGAGACCTTGACCTTTTTCAGGAGAATACGAGCCAGAAGTGACTCGGCCACAATTCCCCCGGTAGTCCTTCGAGAGTTAATCAAAGCGAGTATATCTCTCTCTTTGGTTTTACTTTTTTTTTATTTTTTTTTTATTTTGTTTTTTGTAAGCGCGCATACACGGCGCTAATAGTTTGCGCAATCTTGAGCAACTATTATTCAAGATAGAACCACCGCTTGATAAAGAATTTGTAACTCACAACCGGATATCGCGTTATCGTATATTCCATAACGCGCTTACTTGTCTCCGCGATATAGATAAGCGCGGGGCGCTTGTTCGAAAGAATTCCGGTTAATTGATGATAATGTCGGCGCACACGCGACATTGACATTGACGCGGGCAACGTTGGAACAACGTCCTTCGCGCCGGTGTAACACACCAGTCGCGGGATATTTGCCAAGACCGATACGCGCATTATTTAACAGGTTTTTATCAATGAGAATCATATTTCTTTTCCGACTTGTCTTGTGTGTCGTCTCCCGACATTACAAAATGGTTGTATTGTTTCGTCCGAAATTATTATCGTCGCGCATATGTTGTTGCGGCCGCGCGATGATCTATCGCGTCCGGAAATACGACGGTAATTTAATTAATGACTCGCGCGTACCAACATTGACGCAAACACATTAATTAGAGAACTATCAGTTTTCCTTGTAAATGTTTTGCCGTAACTCGATTCTCTCTCTCTCTCTCTCTCTCTCTCTCTCTCTCTCTCTCTCT
>NW_018020780.1:189434-212227 GCF_002006095.1 Pseudomyrmex gracilis | reverse complement strand
AGTTTATTCATGAAACTTTTTTTGTTCATAAGTTTTTTATAAACAATGAGCGACGGATAAAACCTTCATATTATTATTCAGGGAGGTGACCTTGATAACATATGTCAAAATTGTTGAGATCGGAAAATAGTCCGTATAACTGCATAATTACCGCATATCGACACAAGGAAGCGACCGCGTTTTCCGCAGTGTCGGGTTTTACGATTACAGATTTTATTACACGATAAAATTACCAAGACCGACCGATTCGCAGTCGAGTTGGAGCCGAGCCAACGGCGATGTAACAATGTACGTGGCTGGCAAAGATTTTCAATTTGCAAGCACCTGTAAACAATTTATTATCAAAATGGATATCGAGAGAATAAAAAATCATGAGCAATGCGACAATATCGATTTAAGATAATTCGTCGGTGTGTGATTTCGCTGGAGTGTCCGCGCGGTACGCGAATTTCTATACGCGTGTTCTATAAATTCAATTGCGCGCGCGCGCAATTTGTATTTTTGCATCGCGCCAGAATGTAACGCGCGCCTTGGCCGAGGCGTTCGAAAGCGGAACGTGGATTATAAATAGACGGAATCCGTCTCGATGCCTGTCGTCTGCATCACACACCGCGTGAATCGCCATTTGGCGAACGCGGAAAAATATGGTGATTCTCTGTGAGAAGCACGTGATTCGGCACTCGTCTCGCTCAAAGATAGAGCGACGAGAAGGGAATCTCTTTTTTTTCTCTCTCTCTCACTCTATCGCCGAGATAAAACGATTTTATTTCTGCGTGTCGAACGTGATTTCGCTGACAGCCACAGCAGAGATATTCCACAGCGTCTAGTTTGTCGGAGGAAAAACAAGAAAGGTCGTGGCGACCGATACACGTAGCAACAAGTGTCACAGCGCGAAAAGGGGGAAGCTTCTTTTCTTTACACTCGTCGGCGAGTCCCCCTTCAATCTTATCGTCCACGTCGCGGCCATACACATATACATACACGTATCTTCCCTCCGTATCTGACCAATCGCGCGCTCGTTAACTTGCGCTAGGCCACTTCCAGGAAGCTAATCTCTTCCTCTTTGTGTGAGACACGCCGAGACGCGATTGTTTCGTTAGAAGACACGTATCCTCACGCCGCGCGTATAATTTATTTCACAGACCTTCGAATCAACGTGTTTGATTATTGTTTTTCTTAGAAAAAAAAATTACTTATTATTATATAGCTGACGAACACTCAGTGCGAATGGAAACGTTCCGCGATAACATTCTGATGAAAAAGCAAATATATTTGATTAATTACTTAACGCTCGTTTGTGCTCATTTAAGAACCTTTGTTAGTTTCAATTACGTCTGACACTCTACAAATAATTTTTTTTACGAGAAAAAATATATTTGGTGAAACTACAGCACGCAAGCGCTTGATTTCGCGATCCGAGAGAGAAAGTTTCAAATTCGCGCTAGATAAAAAGAGTAAAAAAAAAAAATAAAAAGTGCAAGATAATCAACGAAACTTCTCAATGTAAGAGAGTTGAAGCGGCCAGCTGGCTAAAGATCAACAGAGACAAAGGTTATCGGCGGGATACGTGCGCGCAATCGGCGGGGAATGTAAAACCCCGACGCGCGCTGTTCGAGACATTGTTGAAAACTCGTAGATCGGCTCCGGTTACGTGTCGCAGAAATAGAGCGAATTGAAAGTGTTGAAGGCAAAAGCGCGACTCTATCTAATTTATGATGTCATCCGATCCGATAATCGCGAACGTGCTAATAGAGGGGGCACAGAATGTATGTGAGACTTATTATATTCACTTCCATCCCCTCTCTCCTTCTCTCGCTTTTTCTTATCTCGGTAACGAGCGCGCGCGCGTGTGTGCGTGTGTGTGTGCAAGAAACTGACGATTCCTCCTTGATGTTACACTAGCAATATTTTTGAATACGTCAAGCGATAACAACGGAGTGAAAACAAGTGTGCGAATTGATATTGAAGTAGATAAATTATAGCATGTCTATCTTTCTTTTATCTTTTCGCGACTTCTCGAAAAATCGAAGAATTATACAACGCGGGAGAAAAAACAAATATGAAAAATACAACTAACGCGTGAGTGCGACTAATCAACCGAAGGATTTTTCGCGCTGATAACTACCGTCGCGATTGTTTTATTTTTTTTCTCTCTCTTTTCTCGTTGTTTTCGAGCACCGCGCAACCTTGTAGATTATTTAGCACGTCGCGCGATGTGCGTGCGTTTCACAACTGAAAAGACGAGAGGGATGTGATTTATCGTTCTCCGCGTTTTTCGTCCGCGGAAAAAAAAACCAGTCTCCCTCCAGTTTTCTTGCGCGCACAATTACACCGGCGGCGGACCGTAAATTGTATGCGCGCGCACACATTGAAAAGACACCTCGACGTTGAAAATTATATATTCGTATAAATTGCGCGCTATAAGTAACGATTAAAGGAGCAATCGAGAACGCGCAATTTACCCTCGCGGGCAAATAAAACGTCATATAAACGCGATCATTGATACCCGAGAGAGGCGATTACCATCCGACGACACACGGACAGATATTTTGCGATTTTTTCCTCCTCCCGAGACGAGGACAAATTGTATATCAGCGCCGATTCCGCTCTTCGTTAAAGTCCGCGCGACTGACATCCGAACGCACATGGGAGGATACGTCCGTGTTAATTAACAATTATCGCGGACGGGTTTGCTTTTTTTTTCTCTCCGATTAGCTTGCGCAACGGACTCGATAAAGCAATTCGCGGTTGCACGAACCCGAGAGAGATCTCTCCTTCGACGTCTCCTCCGCGCCCGTTGAACCGGACTGGGATGTGTCTCGCCGGTTATCGCCAGGCTCTGCGATATAAACGATAGAAACTTGAGGATAACAGAAGTATTTTTAAACCGCTGTTTTTTCCTGCTCACGTAGGACCGTCGCGACTGCAGTGCGTAATTAGCGTAGCTTCTCTCGCGTCGTGACTACATCGACGAAAAAAGAAAAAACGAAACAGTAAAAACAAAACAAAAATTATTCCAGAACAGGTTTTTCTTCCGCTGTAAATTTTTATCTTGAATAAATTTCATTAAAGGAGTTTCATTAAGATACATACGTGCGTAACATGAGACATATACGAGATTACATTAAGGCAATTATCCGCTCGCGCGCGGAGGATTTAAATCGCGCGCGTTGAGAGAAACTTCGTGGGAACGACAATTTGAACGTGCCGAGCGGCGACGAGTTTGTTTAACTTGGAGCACATAACAATTTTCATATCGTATTTTTTCCAATCTCAATGACAAATTGTATTCCAGCCGTGGAATAAGCCGGAGAAGCGGCTAAAAATACGCGCGACAAAGTAACAACTGCAACTTATCGGAAACACAGATACACGCGCTAAAAATATAAGTCTCGTTCGCGACGCGTCGCAACATCTTTTATTCGTCATTTTTTCAAATAGCGTCAAATCAACATCTGACAACATCTAATTATTTTTGAGACAAAACGTAATAACAATAACAGCGTGATTTCGAAACGAGGAGATATCTGCGATATCGAGAAGATACGATCAGATAGCTTTCTTTAAATAAACATCGACTCGTTCGATATTATGTACTCGGCGCAAGTCCGCAAAATTTGTACGGCGCGATTGATCATTAATTAATTTGTTTTATCGCTTGTTTCGCCGCGATTTTACATCGATATTGTTCACGCTCGACGCAGAATACGCTCGATTAATATTGTATGGCATTTGAAAAAAGGAAAAGAGAGAGAGAGAGAGAGAGATCTCCGTTGTACAATGTGTGTGCGTGTGTGTGTGTGCGTACGTACGTGCGTGCTGTTCGGACTTATCGGTTCACCGAGCGCACGCGGGGATAGCGCATTGCGTAAGTGATTGGAGACAAGCAAAGTTATTCCGCTCAATGATCAATTTGTCGCGGCGCGGTGAGCGCTCGAGCTGTGTGCTGTGCCCCTCGTGGTGCCCCGGCTATATGCCCATGTACGGGGACCCCAAGTGGTCTCAAAATGGCGCTCGATAATGAGAGAGGGACCTCTGGCGACGATTTTCGCGATCTCTCTCTGTGTAACCGCTTAATCGCGTCGATTTTACGGAAAAAGCGTGTTTTCGAGAGCGACAAGCAATTTTTTTTCCCTTCAAATTGACGGATTTGTTCTCGCTAAGTAACATTCCTTTTTAGCGCGGCCCGGCTTTGCGACACGCGAAGTCTTTCGGACTGTCGTTTTTTGTCCCCCTCGTTTCCGCCGTTTGTCACATTTCGGGAAGAGGTGTGACGACAACGGCGAGGCACCGTTTCGACATCGAGATCCAGTTTATTACACGACCGAGCGGCGAACATCGATTTCAATTGGCGTTTCTTTCGACAGCGCGGAAAACCAGCTGCCTGTCCACCGCGCGTTTTGCGGCAATCCGTTTGACATTTCACTCGAAAGCGATTGCGATACCCTAAAAGACGCATTCCTTCGGAGAACGTGCGCGCGCGCCTGCGTGTGACGTGTGCGCACAAGTATGCGTAAAAAAAAAAACGAAATATAAATATCACAATTGTCAAATCTCTCAATCTGATCACCGGAGAATCATCTCGCGAGTTTCTCTCTCTCTTAAACTCTCGACAATTAGCTCGATTAGTCTCGTTAATGCGCGCGCATAAAAATTCACAAACTATTGCCAAAGATCGTCGAGCGCAAAACGTCCCTCGTGCGTGTTTCTCCCTTTTGGGGTGCGCAATCACGTCCGCGGTTCAATCGTTTCTTTCTTTTTTTTTCCTCATTTTAGCGTCTGTTTTTTATCGCCGCCGATTTCATGGATGATGTGACCTCACCAACGCGCGTAATACACACGCGCGAGACAGATACACTTTTGTCCAGGCAGGCCTTTGGCGGAGAGCGAAACGGGCGGGCAGGCAAATACCGGGAGTTGAAACCAGGCCTCTCCGCACCAATCCCGGGGAGATAATTCTCAAAGCTTATTATACGAAATATCAAGGCCTTGCCTTTCTACGATACTTAAGTACGCACGCAGACACACACGCGCAACACGCGACGCACACGCAGCCGCGAGCGCGCGAAACGAGCGCAAGTGCGCGCACAGTGTGTCTCCGCGAAACGCGGCAAACGACACGCCCACGGTTCGCGATCGGCGTAACAGTTTTGCGACGAGAATAATAAGATTTCCTCGATTTTTTTAGTCGTAAAGGACGTCGCGAAATAAAGAAGAAGATGTGATATGATGCGCGACAATATTGCGCGCGCCGGGCGATCTTAAAAGTGGAACGCGAGAATTCTCTTCGTGAGTCACGCACGCTGGCCTCGTATTCTCGATATAAATTTAGCGTCAAACACGCTAGGCCGCTTTCGTGTAACATCTCGCACGTATATATTTCGATCTATCGAGCAAAAAATGACGATTTAAGCTAGAAGCTTGTTTGTTTTTTTTTTTTTTTTCGAGAACATTGTATTCGCGGAACAAGGAGACACGTCGCTGATTAACACGATCGGTTCTTAATTATTCGTCGCGGAAGCATTTGCCGTGTATTTACGGCTGAACTGAACCGACTTCTTAATTATGCAAGACGTGCGTAATACAATTTAAACGAGTTATCTCGCACGTATAATTAATGCAATTGCAAACCAGAGGAGAATCTCAAGTAGAAACAAAATTGCGTAATAATTTTAACGAGAACCTTTTTTTTTCACAATGGAAGCGCCTCGACGCGTTCTCGTTACTCGCGCGAGGGACTAAAAACAGACCCTCTCGATATCAAATATTACTCACAAGAAACCGTCACGCTCGATAACATAGAGCGATTGAGAAAGCGAACGTATATTGGTGGTCGTTAACAGCTGGCTTCCTACGTCTCCGCGACTTATGACCTATGTATTGAGTATGTGAGAGACACACTTTTATGTCTCAATTCATATATCACGATGACGCAGATCTTTAAGGAGAGAGACGATCACCGGATCGCATCCTTTTATTAACGATTTGTTGCGAGAATATCGAAATAGACGCGCGCGCCTGTTTTTTTTTTTTTTTTTCTTATCGCGTATCGTAATTCAATCATCTCCTCTCGCGTCGAGAGAGAGTTATGTAAAATTCTAAATTTAAATCGAGAATATTAAAATATATATTTTTGCGCCGGAGAGATAAAAAAAAAAAAAAAAAACAACCTATACATATCTCAATTTGCAATTCACATTTATTGTATTTTCCTCTCTCGCTCTCTCACGTGCGCTCGAAACGAAGAACGCGTTGAAAGTGATTCTTTTATTTTATCGCTCGCAAAACCAGACGCGCTTCCAGCGCTGTGAGATTTATTGTCTAATAAATATCAAATATGTAACCGACGAAACGAGTTTGCTTAGGTTATATATATTCTGTGCGCGAGATCAGAAGACAGGCGTGTGCTAATCGCGTTGGATCGCCTGCAAATGCCAAGTTTATTATCGCGCGGTTAATTAATCTGCTTATCACAATCGTAGGCTGTTAGTTCTTCTGTTTTATCGGGAATGTATATATATATATGACGCGAGACTCCGTTCTCCTCCGTTTCCATTCCTTTTCGATCAATTTCTTGGAAATTGCGAAACCTCGACGGATTGGGTAGACGTTTGTTAAAAAAATCCGAGACTTTAATTATATATTTTCGTTTCTACTTAATTTTCGATTCGTTTAATCTTCGCGAGCTGTTTTAGAGATCCAATTCAACATCGTGCTGATTAAAAATGGAAATCAGTTTTTTCGATATTTCCGAAACTTTATTTTACATAAAGCAATTTATTTTCAAAATTCAAAATTTCGATAAATAACGCGACCGTCGCAATCTTGCGATTCTCAGTCGCAAAATTTATCAGCTGCGACTAATAAACAGGAGGAATATTGAATACATTCGCGACGAGATCTCATTGCGAATTCTATTCGAAAGACGATTTTTCTCCGCGGCTTTCTTCGTAATCTCATTCACCGTTTCAAAACCTATCGCTCGCGCGCGCATAAAAAAAAATCATCTCTCATTACTCAATCGGAGATCGCACAACCTTTCACGAAGCGATGAATATCCCAACGGGTTAGAAATTGGCCGGCCCGGTAATCAATTCGATACCATCTCGTGGCATGTAAAATGCACGCATCATGAATCGAGTATCGAGAGATGTGATATTATCTCGCCGATAGATGGATTATTAGTTTCGTCATTATGTAACGACGACGAGTAACGTCGTCGCGCGCGTTGCGTGCGTATCGCGTAAGTTCAAAATGCCTTCCGCTTACTTTTACTCTACGGGAGCGCGCGCGCCGGTAGACGATTGCGGCAGATCGATTCGCCGCGTCGTCGAAAATAACGCGTCGATATGCATAATCGATCGGTTCTTAAAATAGATTCGCCGCATAAACGGTCAATTCATCTTCTCTCTGCTGAGAGTCGAAAGATTAAAAAAACAAAGTGCACGTCTCTCGACTCCTTTCGCGAAAAAAATAAATGCAAAGATCAAGGCGTAAAAAAAAAAAAAAACCCAGACCATAAATCTCTCGATCGAGAGACGAAATTAGATCGAGAAAAAGTAAATGACTAAATAACGCGCCCGGAGCAGGTGTGTGTCGAAACTGTTTGCCGCATGCACGTATGTGCGCTTACGCTCAATCATTTTATTACACGCCGAACCTGTCCCGAATTTGATTGTTCACGGATCTCCGACGAGGTTGCGTCTCGCCGGATCCGAACAAGGTTGATACATTTATTATCAGAAATGTCCCACCGAAACGAGTAATGAAACCTGTCTCGTCCCTGTCTCCACCCTTCATATATATATATACGCGGTGGTAATCAACGAGATATAAAACCGCTCGTCGTTCCTCGTCGAAAATCCGGTTTCCTTGAGCGCGTTCGCGCGCGCCTGTTATTTTCTTTTTCTCCCGAGAGGCTCTTCCCTATAAGAGCACTCCTTACAATAAGCGAGTCATCGTGCGAGCGATCGTGCGCGGTTGGAGATATAAATTTCTTCTTCGAGCGCTTTTATATCGCGCGCGAGACTACAAATCGAAACAAAAGCGTTTGCAGAGATATCGCCGTGTCATTTCCGTGAGACAAAAAGTCGTCGTCGTCGGGGAAAAAAAACGAAAAAAAACTCGAAAACAAACTCGAAAAGAAACAAAACCGCCGGTTCACTTTGGCCTCATTTGATTAAAAATCCGGACCGATGTAATCGATATTCGCTGTGCTTTCACTCGGTTATTATCAGGACTTTATTAGTAAGGGGATATCGAGTAACGAGCGGTAAAGTATCGTGGCAAACACGCGGCGCTCCATAAAGCCGCCTTGCACAATTCGCGCGTTAAGTCAGATGCATTCCGTTTGCACGGGAGACACTTTTCTCTTCAGCTTTCTGTACCTATATTAATTTTTTTTTATCAAACCTCAATTACGGCACGAACGAATGAATTGATCTGCGAATGAATTGACTGTGCATTCGAAATTTGGAAAAAAAAATATTCTACAAGCGCAAATATTTGTTCACGCGGCGAAAACGTTTTTCTCTCGATTTCCTGATTATTATTTTTATTAAAATCGAATTACGACATATCGAGCGAATTAACAAGTAAACCAGACCTTACAACCTTCAGTCCATAAATGGAGGTGGTCCAAATAAATTACGTTGCATTCTTAAATAGAACGTTTCGATCAATGTTTATTATAATTTTGATTATCATCAGCCAACTTCAAAGATCTTAAAGTAAAACGTTCCACTTAAGAATGCAACGTAATTTATTTGAACTATCTCCATCCGTAGACTGAAGGCTATAAGGTCTAGTTTACTTGTTTTAAGGCCGGTTTGATTTAAATTAATATTTATTTACGAGCAAATTAATTCTACGGTGTAATTAAACATTAAAAGAAAATGATACGCGCGAGTCGCGTTTGCACGGCGGAAACATTTTTCTTTCATCCGCTTTCCGTTTTGTTATTTGTCAAATCGAATTACGATATATATATCGGACGAATTAATCTACCGTGCAATCGAAATTGGGAAAAAAAAACTATCCGCGAGCAAATATTCGGACAGTGGAAACTCTTCTCTCGGTCTCTTGCTTGCCATATTTCACCTTTGTGAAAATCGAAAATGAATTTACCATGTGTTCAAAATTTTTACAGAAGAAAAAAGCTACAATTTTTACCAAAGAAAAGCGTGTATAAATAATCACAATCGATTCTATCGATCTTGATTGTTGTCGCTTTTATCTCGACGCTGATTGGACGTTTCTCTGATGTGTTTTTCGATTCATGTTGTACAAATCAAGAGGCACGGTACTGCCTTGCGCCGTTCGAGTGCGACTTTGTTGCGCGCGTCTTTAAAAACTAAAATAAAGTCACGTGACTGTGGTGACAGTCAGGAGACAGTGAGGAGAGAAAAAACAACACATGACTAAAGTCACGTGTCTTTAAAAACGTGATTAAAGTAAAGTCAGGTGGTGTTTTTCCACTTCTCCTTCTCACTATTTTTTTATTTTGATTTTCATGCGTTATTTCTGACATCTCTCTAATGTATTATATGGTTTGTAAGGCGTATATATTAACTATCATCGCGCGGTGACAGGTTGTGTTCACTGTGACACTACGCGTTTAAATAAAAACAACAATAGCTTGCGCGTAGCCTGTGTTGTGCTAGTAAAAAACAAAAAAAAACGTAATTCTCGGAATATCGGGTAGCGAAGATAATTGGTTGGAAATTGCACGGCGCGCAGACTAGAATTTTACCTTGTGCTCCAGTCGGAGCGCGCGGTCCAGATTCTCCCTCGGGATCAATGGGTCGTTGCTCCCGTGCCTGCGGCGACTAGGAGAGCTCCCGTTGCAGCAGGAGCAGCGACCGGAGCGGCATTTACAAGAATCGCCATTTAACGTCAGCCCGTTCTTTCTTGTCTCTCGCATACGCGGGTTAATATTGTTATTTAGCGATTCGCCAGAGAGCGTCTCGACGAGAGCGGCGACACATTCTTTTTCTTTTGTGTTATCTTCCGTTTTGACAAGAACAAATATTTTCGACCGCTCGCGAGAACAATGTTTGCAATGTTTTATTTGTCCAGATATAAATTACACGCTGTGTTTTGAAAGATTGTACGATCTCAACGAGATATATCGAACTTCCCATCTGTCCTCAAGCGCATTTAAGCGCGTAAATTATTTATTGCTCTTAAGTAATATCTTGTGCTTATTATTTCCATTTTTTGTTCTCTCTTTGTATTTTGGTCTATTTTTTCGCATCAGAGATTCGTCTTCGTGGATAAATAAATAAAAACAGTAACGCAACCATTGCACCTTATGCGAAAGAGTCCTTTTTCAAGAATTTCAAATAGCTTTAGTTTGTAATAATTTTCGAAGAGAAACATTTTTCAGAGGAAAGTGCATATCTTCTTCATCGACGTAATGATTCTGTTACGAGGTCCCGATTTTGTTACGTTTCTCTCTCTCTCTCTTTTTCTTTTCTCACGCTCTCGCGTCAGGAAAGACGGTATTTATCGCGGCCTTCGCGCGCGGAGATACATCGCCGATCGAACCGAGCGATCCCGCATGTTCTCAGTGTGTACGCGCGTATGTGTAACATATACAAACACACATATACACAACGTGTGTCGGGGATTGGAAAAACTTTCCCCGCATGGGTTTTAAGCGCTCGGAGTCTTTGACAATACGGAAGACAGCAATTTACAAGAAGATTCCATCGGTGCTCACCGTGTGGCGTGATAGGTAAAAGGAATGCGAAGAGGGAAGAAAGAGAGAGAGAGAGGAAAAAAAACAGACGCAACACGACCCGGTAAAATGAATTTTATACCCCGCGGAGAGACTTTCTCTAAAATAGAGAGAACGCGGGAACTTCTTTTTGTATGTATACGAGCGCAACACACAGCGAGAGACCTCATCTTGTTCACCACACGTTTGGAAACGATATCCGATAACTCGGAATGTTCTGACGCGTCGTCGAAAACTCTCATATCTCTCTCTCTTATTCTTCCCATTATAATCCCTCTGCGCCTTCTCTCGATATTTTTTCCCCGCGATATTGATTACATCTTGTACATACTCGCGTTACGCCACTATCTCGTTACAAACGCCGAACGTGTCTGTCCGAGCCGAGAAACGATAATTGCTCGCACACGCAAAATATCTGTTTGATATTTTTCTCTCTCTCTCTCTCGCGCAGATCGATTCGAAATTCAGTGGAATGAATCAATTATCAACAACGAATAATAATTTGATATAACGTACCGAAATCTTAATCCAAGCAGTCCCGTTATTATTACGCTCTTACGTGATAAACCTCACCCTCTCGAGCGAGACACACACTCCGCTTTTTTAACTGCGGTGTTTCATTTTAGCGTTATCGCTTTACGATATAGTCGTAAATATTGTACACGCCTGTAACGAAACGGCTAATAATTGACAAGCGCATTTCGCGCGAGAGTATTTTTCAGACGCAACGCGATCGAATTGTTAATCGGACTTTGATTTTCTGCATCCCCTGCACAAGGCGCGGAAGATTTTATTCTTACTTGCGTGTGTGTGTGTGTGTGTGTGTCTAAGCGGCATTGTCGGGGCTTTACGAATCGGCGAGCACGCATTATATTCCGATGCGCTTCCTGCATAATATTGCGCGCTTATCGCGCGCGTGCGCGGAGATAACCACGGAAAAAGAGATTAACCGCGCAATATCTCAGGGATATTTAGCGCAGCGGGTCGGTTGGCAGGCAAATATAATAATATCTCTTTCAGGAAAGACCTGCTTTCGTCGGCCAGACGGTTTTCACTATCTTCACCACGCACTTCCGTTCGACACCGAGCGACACTTTAATTAACAAGCACGCGCGTTTCGAGACCTCGTTGCCGCATTTAATAAAGCCGGCAAGTGTGTGTGTGTGTGTGAGAGAGAGAGAGAGAGAGAGAGAAAGAAAGAGAAAGAGAGAGAGAGAGAGGAATAAACTTGCTACTGTGTTGCTTCGCGACGAAGGATGAAAGTGAACGGTAGTGTGTATTTTATTATATACGCGTCGATGTGTCGTTTCCTTTATAAACGGCTGTAATTAGAGATCGCCCATTAGTTCCCGCGGTATATAATGCTGTTATGTACTACCTGCCACTCGGAAAATGAAAGAATTATCTATTTTGACGCAGTTGGTTGTATTATTATACGTCGTTGTTAAGCGACGAGAAAGGCCGTCCGTCGCTTGATTGTCACACGTCCGAGTATTATATCGAAACGAATGGCGCGCGTCAATAATATATATTTACGGTTTATTAATAGAAATTAATGTGCGCGCACGTGCGGTCACATGTGTGTGTGTGTGTGTGTCTATCAATGTTAAACGTTCGTTGAATGCCGGAAAAGCGAGTGTATCGCGCATGGACTTTTCAAGTCTACGCGCGCGATTGATTGATGAATGCGCGCGAGAAACCGGCGACAGAGTCGCGCATCCGCTTCGCTGCCACGTGAAAGCGAACATGAGAGAGAGACACAGATCTGGGGGTCGCGCGCGCGCAACGTAGTGTAATTCGCATCTGGACGGTAAAATAACGAGGAACTCTCGACATCTTTCGAGAGTTATACGACAGACATCTTTTTTTTAAATAAACGTTTCCATTTACACTCATATATACATATGTATATTTCCATAATGAGTCTCGAGAGAGAGAATTAATAAAACGTTCGAGACAATTAGTCGTTCGCCAACATCTGCACGTCCTCAAATAATTAATAGCGTCGTCTTGATTAATGGACATTCGATAGTTTTTTTCTCTCTCTTTCACCACGTTCCAGGTGACAACGTACCGATTAAAATTGCACAAAACAAAACGTAATTTACAAAATTCGCGAAATTTCGCGAACGCAGGCGAGGAAACACGTTTCGCAAACAGGCTCGCGCGAGCTACGAATCACAAAAAACAATTAATTAGAACATAAAACATAAATTAAATAATATTAATATGTATTGTATTATTATATCAATTTTATTATATTAATTAATTTCGAAAGAAATTTAAATAAAAATAAACGACGCGGAATATTCTGATAACGTTCTACTAAGAATAACGCGCAGTAATACGCGCTTTGAACAAAAGAATTAAACACGTTGCCACGAAGGAGACGTATAAAAAAAATTTACGAAAACATAAAATCTCTCCTGAAGTCCATTGTGTCATCGAGAAGCTTTCCACGCGCGCAAGTAATCGGGGTGTTAACGCTATTATCGCATTAGCCGGCGAGCTTTTTGCAATCAGTATAAATTGGATATAAAAGTCGTGCGCACAACATTACGTCTTTTTTTTTGTTTCGTCGTGCGTCAGTCGTCAAGAAATTACGTTTTTTCTTTGCGCGACGCGTTCCGTATCGATTTCCACGCCGGGCGAATATCGCGTAGCACACGTAAGAGGATTACGATTTACGTAAAGTAACGCGGCGCAATGTTGCAATATATAACCAACGTCCACTTCTCTCTCGATGTAGGGATTCACACGGGCGAGATAGCGCATAATCTCGCACCGATATGTACGGCATTACATCGAATGCGGTGTGCGTTTCTCCGCTTTGCGCAATGCTCAAGCCCTCCGGGCGTTTCGCGCGCGAAGGATGAGGGATTTGCATGCGAATTATGTGGGGATACACTTCATAGTTCCATAAGGTCATCTCTTGTCGAGAGAGAGAGAGAGAGAGAGAGAGAGAGAAAGAGAGAAAGAGAGAAAGAGAGAGAGAGAAAGAGAGAGAGAGAGAAAAAGAGAGAGAGAGAGAGACTCGCGCTCTTTACAACGGGAGGAACGTAGTCGATCTCTTTTTCCAACGTGTACCCTCTCGTTTTAGATCAAAAACTTCTGCTTGTAACGTGTACATTAATCTTCCTGGGCTGTTCGTTATGGCGGCTGATAATTTTGCGGCTGAACAGACCGCAGGATCGACGGTCCTTATTATCGAGTCTAAGTTTTGGAAATAAATTATGTTGCGTTAAAATAAAAAAAAAAATCACCGAGAAAATAAAAACGCAATTTCTGAGGGAGTTTCTATCTTGACAAACCAATCTCTACCCTAATTACTAGTCATTAAATGTTCAGACGAATCTAAAACCGATCCGAACTTGGTTGGGAGGATTAAAAATAAATTTTTCTACGTGTATTACGTAAAATAAAAAACTATTGAAAGTAGAAACTAATTGAAGAGAAATTTCATTTAATGAAGTTTCCGTTTTAATAAACTAATCTCTGTTCTAATTAGTAGTCATTAAACGTTGAGACGCGTCTAAGATGACACGAACTGAAAGGAAGATTAAAAATACATTTTTCCATCTTTTTATCGGTTTCCGCGCCGAGTTCGAACCGTTCGAATCAGTCGGAAACCAACGAGGCGATCGGAGCTCCCGATACGCGCGAAAGTAGCTCGATCGTAACGGTCAGTACGCTTCTCTCTCACTTTGACCTTTCTCCTTCATTACTTTCACGACTGCCGACCTTCGACCCCCGCGTCAACTCGAATCTGTTTAAGGAGATCTCGCGAACGGTCTCCTGAACACGATATCTGTTCGTGCGACAACGTGTCGTCTCTCGAGACACAATCTCCGGCGCTTTCGCGCTGCGCAATCGAGATCGGTTTGTTACGTACGAGCGGGGGAGGTTATTCGCTCGTTATCGCGCGACCGCGATTACGGTATTCGCGGAATGTCGGCGAGCTTTCACTGGAGAAGATGTCGGATGGACTTCCGATAGCGCGGGTGACGACGACGACGACACACGTCTCTCTCCCGACCTTCCCCGGCGGCGGGTTCGAATCGATATCGGAACCGCAGGCGTGCGCGCGCGAGAGAGAAAGAGACATTTCCGGTGCGCGAAAGCGCAGAGGTCTTGTCGAATTCCAATCAGGCGGCGGTCGCTGACAGATAAAAAAAAAAGCGGTTTTAAAGTTGGAAGCGTGAGGTAATCATCGGGTGCAACTTGACTTGTCGCACGAAACTCCCGAGTGATAAGCGTAATTTATGGCGTTAGACTTACGTACGATTATTTTTTATTTTTTTTCTTTTTATTGTTCTCCGCGCGTTATCGTCGAGTTATAATGAACACGTGTAAGCGGCATTAAGTAAGTTTCATGTACACTTAAAGCGGCGTTACGAGTTTCTCGGATTGTCTGTTTGAGTGTTGTATTGTTTTTGTATTATCTACGCCTGAGGAACGCTTCCATTATATCGGCACCGCATTCCCGAAAAAGATCGAATCAAGAGTCTAAGAGGATTCTGGTTTTGACAATAGAAAGACGCTTCGACCGGCCGTTCAAAGAGAAGAAATACGTCACACGTCTGAGACGGCGCAGCGGCGTCGTATATAATCGAATATTCTTAGAAAATAGTTTAAAAAATAATTCGAGACAAATCTGCTTCGCAACGCCGGGTACCGAATTATCGTCGTCGGATACGATAAGGTAAAAACCGCGTTGCAATGCGCATTTCGTCAAAAGCTTCTCGCTTCTCTTCACGTTCGCGAATATGACGCGCGCGTGCGCATGAATCGAACAAACAAGCTTGCTTAATTATCCTTCGAGAGATAATGCCCGGCTCGCGCAATGTGTATTCAACTGTCAAAAATACACGATAAGCAACGTTGTTGCGTTTATCGTTAAATAATATATCGTTAAATACGCAATATGGAAACGTTCCGGCAATTGTATTTTTTTGTTTTTTTTTTTTGGTTTTTTATTTCGGGTTGAAGTTACGTAAAACAGAATAACAAATTTCGCATCACCGTGCTGCCAATTGCGCCGCGATTCTTCGCGAGAAAACAGATAGACCGGTGTTCCGTATTGCATTTCAAACGCATACATTTGTTGTTTCGCGAGAAACAACGATTCGCAATTAATAATCTTGGCAATAACACGAGAACTTCGATGAGTAAAAAAAAACACGTAAATACATTTTTCTTTCTTTTGCATCCGTTTTCTCGGTAATTTGATTTTTCGCGCTTAACTTCACAAACTTTACTTTGATTAGAAATCTCAGAAATCAAGCAAATATCTGTTGATGACTGTTCCAAAAAGGCGCAAAGAACGAAAGACAATGGAGATCTACGAAAACGACCTTTTGCAGCGAAAACAAGACGTTGCTCGAGTTGAAAATATCACGTTACAGTCGAAAAACAAACGGCTTTATCTAATTGGAAGCGCGATTAAAGAAGGAAACTCGAACATTGAAACAGAAGATTCATTTTCACTATAGTATTTCTTCCAAAACCCCTCCTCCCCAAAAAACACATATAATCGATTTTCAAGTCGCTGTTGAACACCGCGCACTGACAAGGACTACAACGCGATATGCCCGGTTCTCTCGACAAGGAAGTCATTACACGAAAGGATCGACGAGTTCTTTTCGCAGTCTATCGACCTCCCACCTACGTCATCGTTTGCAATCTTGAAACTCGCTCGGAGTCACCTTTTGCCGCGCGCGCGCGCGCACGTCATATATCAGCCGGTTGAGAGAGAAGTCCCTCCGGTGCGGGATTAATTACTATATATCCCAACCAGCTTGAAAGCCTCTGTAAACGCGTTTTCGTGTGACGTACGTTACCGTGTGATCTTTTAACGCGTTAACCTTTCGAACGAGAAAGAGAGAGAAAGAGAACGAAATGAGAGAGAGAGACATAACCGACTCTCGTTTTGCTTTCGCGACGCTATACAGACGCGGTAGGTATAGAGCGTTGCGACGACCTTCTTCTCTGGTATTTTCGGATAAACAAGAGAGGCGCCGCTCTTGGCAGAGTTTTAGAGCGACGTTTGTT
The DNA here is from genome assembly GCF_002006095.1 of Pseudomyrmex gracilis. Taxonomy (NCBI): domain Eukaryota; kingdom Metazoa; phylum Arthropoda; class Insecta; order Hymenoptera; family Formicidae; genus Pseudomyrmex; species Pseudomyrmex gracilis. Next base: position 195,435 of record NW_018020780.1, on the reverse strand, counting down.
CGCATATACACACCAGGTACATATATATTATTAACGTCGGATATTGCAGCAGAAAATTGCGACAAGCTAGGAAACATATAAAATTTTGAAAACTCGTATGTTAGTATTGCCATAGATACAGTCAAGATAATCCACAAGTAAGTGTCCCAATGTGACCGTGTTAAGAAATTAATTATCAGCAAGTAATTAACAAAGTAGTTTAATCTGTAAAGTCGAAGTCATATCTTCAGAAATATTTAACTAGGTGTTATATTTGGTAGTTTGGTTTGAAAAATGTTTATTAATAAAACATCGAGAATTGTATGTTCAATGTATATTTGCATATATGATAATTATTTTCTTTGTCCCACCAGTGATACACGACCGGTTGTTGGAACGCATTGATTTATTAACGCGGTTGCTCCGAATTTCAATAAAATCAGTGTTTTAATGAAATCAGTATCATTATATAATTAATCTTCTACCCACGTGAAAAACGTCGATGTGATGAATTTTATAATTGTTACGATGTAGTAAATCACCTTGGATGTTGCGTCGTGTTGCGTATAAAAGATATATGCGGACTCATCGGGCGGAAAGATTCCCGAGTTAAAATAATTCGTATTTTTTTTTTTTTTTTGCAACGCTATTTATCGTCTCGCGCGCACGCGAGAGTGAGAATTTCTTCAAAATCTTTCTTGTTTTACTGGCCCCGGATCGATCGGTGGTTCGCAACAGTATGTGTGGTGATGACCACACACACGCACACGCACACACTCGCTTACGTAGATAAACTTTGCCTTCCTATCTAAAAACATGTTCCGCCACTCGTTTTATCGCCCGTACACACCGAGTTAACCGACTCGTCGTGACCGGCAAGAAAATGCACCGTTTAAAAACCTCCTTCTTAGTAACTTCATTTTAATAGCGTCAACGATAATCTTATTTGTCACGCCGCGGGTCGATCGCGAGACTCCTCTCTGCCTCCTCCTCTTCGTCGTTCGGCGTTTTGCCAGCCGCGTCGTTATCGCGTGCACGCTCTAAATTCGCGCGAGAATCGCAAGAATTTATAATATTATGTAATACGCAACAACATGTTTGGCATGCAACATTGAGACGTCCGAAAGCTTAACAAGATATCGATCGTGCGTGTGTGTGTGTGCGGCGTGTACTCATTCAACTATCGCGAGAACGGTCGGAGAGATATCATTAGTTCCAGCGCTCTCCGAGAACGACAAGTGGGTCTGCGTAAAAAAACCTGCGTAAAAAACGAATAAAAAAAAAAATAATTAAAAATTTCAAGACGCAGCTGTTCAATTTCGATCGCGTAAATTTCTGCTGCGCGCGCTATCGCGTGAGATCTTCCTCGCGTGTCGAAAATTCTCAGCGAGTCGGGGATATATCACCCACCCATCGAGGTGATGAGCACCTCTATATGCTTATCAAGCTGTTGCCCAATCGATAATCGTGCCATTGCTCCGGGAGAAGCGGACTCGTTCGGAAATGCAGAAGAGGCTCATTGGGAGAGAATGACGTCACTACTCTTGAGACACAAATAATCGTTGTCGGAGAACAGAATGATGACAATAATAGACGCGCTATAATACGAGGATACTGTTATAGCTCGAATATATTCCAGAGAGACAGAGAGAAAGAAAAAAAAAAGAAACGTTTACCGGTTTCTTAATCGTCGAAATTCCCCGCGATTGTTACGAGAGTCTTTTTGCCCATTAAAACGACCGCGCGAAAGAGTCTATAAAAAATTTATTCCCTTGGAATCCGTCGCGAAAAAAATCCAACGACGAGAAACAAATCGTCGTACTGCGAATCGTTCGGTGAAAGTTTAAGAATGCGCGCTGATGAGATATCGCTGATTATTACACTTCTTTTTATTTTTCCTTTTTTTTTATTACGTAAGTAAATAATCTTATCGCGCCTGACCTCTCTCTTTCTCTCTTTCTCTCTCTCTCTCTCTCTCCGATCGCATGCAACTTATTTCTTGCACTTCGAGAGTGCGCGCGCTGAAAATGTCCAGAACGTTTAAAAATGTCGCGATAACGTCAAACGTTAAATTTCGATGAATTTTGAAGAACACCTGTCACGCGTGACGCGCATGTGAAACGTCGCGGCTGTTTATCTCGATGTTTCAGCTGCTAGAAAGAAATTAAAAACGAACGAAAGACGTGCGTGCAAAAAAAAAATTCCTTCTTTATCCCCTTCCCCTCTCTCGGCGCAAAAATGCGAACGCCGTCTCTCATTACGTAAACTCGCGGTCGCAAAAACTGCACGCTCTAAATATACATATACGACCGGAGAGAGAAAGAAAGAGAAAGAGAGAGAGAGAAAGAGACAGCGCGATTTCGCTCGAGGCGCGTATTAATAATCGAACTTGCAATATATAAACGTGCGGGCAATATTTAACAACGCGACACACACGATGTGTCGCGTTATAGAGCAACAACTATATCGGGCGACATGTACAAAATGATATTTGCATTCATGCGTGCAGAAATTCAATAAGCGAGAGCGGGTATGTAAAGCGCGATCGGGTCTCGCGATTTTAATATGACATTTTATATATATGTATATAATTGTACAATTATGCGCACGTTAAAACACACACACACACACACAAAGAAATCATATCCCGCGGCGGCGGCGGCGACGGCGGCGACGACAACGACGACGACGACGACGACGACGACAATGCCGTGTGACGACGAGAAACACGTGACCAACCACGTCCCACCTTTCATTGAAACACTGCCCGGCAAATTAATACATACTGGAACACCGATTGGCCAACGTCGCGCCGTCGATCGGGCACCCGTTATGCTAATTTAATAAGTGTCGTTCCTTATAAATTCTCCGAGCTTTCCATTCGCTTCCCTTCTCGCGAGATCGAATCTCACGTGGCTCTCTCTCTCTCACACGCGCGGTGGAAAACGACGTTTTAATATAAAACAAAAACGCTCTCTTTTATACAAAGAGGGTGTGTGTATATCGCTCACCGTATATATCAATCGCGCGAACATTAATGAACTTCGCGATAACTCGCGCGTCGCCGAATATATTGCGATAATATTGTCTCGAATTCCACGAATTGGATCCTCGAATAAGATGAATATCCCGACAATAGGATCATTTATTTTAAGAGAAAATAATTTTTTTATGTACATATTAAACGTAACAATTCCCAGTGGTTCAAATATTTTTTTACCACTCTTTTAAGTATTTCTAAATATTAGTTTCTAATTTTACGTACGCAAATATTTGATTACAATTATTTCTTTTAGCGCAAACGTTCGAGATCTCGTTTCTTCCCTCAAAAATCGATGCGCTCGTATTTTCCCCTCAGCTCGGAAAGTTCGAGAATTTCCCGTGTTTCGAGACTGATTTTGATTCACGCGAGCAGTTGAACTCGATCGAAGATCGACGACCTCGAAGAAGAAGCTTGCACGACATCCCGAACGACGAATCCTCCCGACTTATCTACTTACCAGTTATCTTTGACGGGTTTTCTCGCGCGCGCGCGACAGAGATTTCGAGAACCCTTCGAACATCTGCGAGATACGCGTGCAAAAAAATAAACGCGAAGCGCAAACAACGCAATCTCTCTACGCGAAACCCGATAAGAAGTAACCGTGAAATATATTTCTGACGTTTTTTTTTTTTTTTTGACGTTATTAAAAAAGTACGTATAAGTTTATTAACAAATTACTTTTATATCCAACAATGCATTTCACGGAGTAATTTCTTTTTGTCATTTACAATCTGTTGGTGCAGAAAGAATTTGCGAGAGAGAACACACAAGTAAAAAGTCTTATCGAAAACACATTCTCGTTGATAAATCGATAAAAGCGCAATGTTTGTTCGTTAAGTCGCGACATGGCAATCAAAACACGGTTGAAAACGCAAAAGAAAACGAAAAATATATTGCCGATAGAATGTTTATGTCGGTGAAATTCTTGTAACCCTTTATATAAATAAAAGTGTGACAATCTGTTCTATTTATAGATCGCGAACTACACAAACAGTGCGTGTGCGTGTGTCGCTTCAGATAAGAAAATAATTTACGTGCGTATAAATATCAACGACAGAGGTTTTCGACGGAATTTATAGCGCGCGTTATTATCGCATCGCGCGCGCACACTCGAAAGTCTCTGAAACTCGTTCTCCGAACTTCAAGAGAACCACACGTTTCAAACCAACGGCCTCACTCGACCTTCCTCTCGACCTTCTCTAATTCGAATCACAGAATTACATTACGTGTGTGTATATACACACGTACATTCGATCAAAGCTTGTGAAAACAAAATTAACTATTCAACGAAAAAGTGAGCAACCAGGTTTTCCTCTCTCGTAATTAATTTAATTCGCAAAGCTCGCGATGATTCCAGTTTGATCACAGTCGAAACAAAAGAAACTTGATATTAAAGAGAGATGAAATATTAAATACGTTGAATTATATAGTCGAGAAACAAAAGAAACTTGATATTATTAAATAATCAATGAAAAGACTAAAATAATTTAATTTTCCGAGAGATTAAATATTCGATACGTTTATTTAAATATACGATTGAAACAAAAGGTACGCGATATTGTTAAACAATATCGTTACATTTTAAACACGAGATTAAAATGAAATAATCCACCGAGAACGAGAGAGACGAAATATCGAGTATGCAAATGTTGTACTGGCACATTAAAAAGAACTGCAAAAGCGAGCGCGAGAGAGAATATATTATTACACGAGAAATAAATTTGTAACGAGACTTCAACTAGTCGACGAGATCCCGCGGTGCCAAAGACTGTGTACGAAACGCAATACAATTCGAAAACGGAGCGACGTGTGTAGCAAAGTCCATGTAGGACGGCGTAGAAAATATGCGAAGGACGAACGCGAGACCGAACGTAAACATCGCGCGAGTGACGAAAAGGAGAGGGAAAAAAAACAAAATTTTGCTCGATTTTCGGATGTGTATGTCGCGGCAACGATGCGAAGTCGGCCGCGAGAATCGATCGCGATCGATACGCCGGCCGACGGCGGCGGGGTGTCGACCTCCGGCGGCCGCAGTCTCTGGTGAGAGGGTTGAACGACTTTCTGTCCCGACTCACCCCCTCGTCGGCGCCGCGCCAAAGGGGCCGAGGCAGGAGGAGGGTTTGGCTTTTTCTCTCGCGCGAGCGGGGAGTCATATATACATATACATTGTGTTACGTAAACTCACCTGCATCAACGGCACCGAGAACTGCGGCGCGAGGTGGTCGCTCGATGATTTGGTTGTCTTCTCGGACGTCGGCGGCGCCGGCACGTCGTTACTTCTCGTGGCGTGTTCCGGGATTGCGGACTGCCGCGCTTCCGGTGAATGCGGTGCTTCGTCGCGACGCCCGTCTTCCATGCTCGCTCCTTTTTCTTCTTCCAGGAAACGGGATGATCCGAGAGTCACTGCGTTGAATGCTCAACGACGACGAAGACGATGAGAGATTCGCGCGAATCGAAACCGCGACGAGGTCCGTTCCCCGATATGCGGAGCGCGGATTTCCGAATTCGGAGTCGCGCGAGGGAAGCACACCCGGTTATTCGCGTCGGTCACGTGGCTTCGCCGTACGACGTTACAAACAGTTTTACCTTGCGCTCTATAAGCGGTAACGGGACGAGAGCGCCAGATATCACACGAGAAATCGAGCGAGGACTTATCTCGCGCGCGAGAGACGGACGCACACAAGAATAGGTATCAGAGAAAGAGACACACGGCGCGGGGGCGCGAACTGCACACTTTTGCGCGACTACTTCGCGAACGGCACGAAGTTAGCCGCACGGCGCTGCGAATACACGGGAAACGCGCGATGTTAAAACAAACGGAAAAATTATAATAATAACACGCTCGACGACAACACGAGGCAACGACGGGGTTCGGCACTGCGAGAATCTCGTCGCCTCGTTCTGTTCCGTCTCGCGCGGCTGCCGCCCCACCCGAGTCAAGCCGAATGCCGAGTAACCAACCCCCCCGCCCGGCCGCGT